>NC_044926.1:1255844-1449997 GCF_003576645.1 Ipomoea triloba | reverse complement strand
TATATATATATATATATATATATATATATATATATATATATATATATATATATATATGTTGCAAGATAACTAGTTAGGAGATGAAGATTATGTCATTTTCTTGACATGTTATTAGGAATTTGAAAATTATGTGTCGGTAATTCAAATAGTAGTAATACATTCAGTTCTTAGGTAGGATTTTATGTTTGAACATAATGAAAAACATATTGATACTAAAACGGTGGGTTTACGAATTAGATGTCTTAATTTTGAATTAATGCATTACAATAGAAAAAAAAATAGCAATTTTAATCTATTAATCGTTACATGTTATGTAATTTAGACTCCTAAGTCATTTCAATCATTGTCAATTTATTTTTTAGTAAGGTGTATGAGTTGGGTTATCAACGAGAATTGAGAGCTGCATGTAAAATTTTGTGGAAAAAAAAAAAATTAAAGCACAACTTTAAATAGGAACAAAAATTTAATCCTCGAGACCCAAAAGGATCAAATTAACAATGTTCAAACTGAATTTCTACAAATTAATACTCCGTAATAAGAGATTAAATTTGATAATGAATACGGAGTTACAATTAAGGATCCAACAAGTCCAAATACGTTGTAAGGCTTACAGCTCACCCCTGTCAGTGGATGATATATGGTTTTAAATGACAACAACAACAACAACAACAACAATAATAATAATAATAATAATAAATGCATGGATAACTGGAGATGAGTACAGTGTAGTACAGTTAGGTGTGGTCCTCATCTTCATTTGAGACTGAAACTTTTATGGGTTCAGTACATGTCTAGCAGAGTTCCAGCAACCCAACAATTATCAATCTCGTTGTACAAGATCTTTCTTGTGAGGTTTACCTCTTCTGTATAATTTGTGAATTATTAGGCCCTCCTTAATAATAATGGGATTTTAAGGGGATTTTGCAGGTATGACTAGGAGAGAGAAAATGAGAGTGGAGGAAAAAAGAAAAGGAAAAAAAGAAAAACAAAACAAAAACAAAAACAAAATAAAATATATATATATATATTCACGCATGTGAGGCGACAGTGACATTCCCCAAAATGGGGTCCACCAAACCTGCAGGAGAAAAGTCTCCATTAAATTCACTCCTTCTCATTTATAAAAATGCCATCTTTCAAGACTTTACTATTCCAAAATCCTTTCAAAGTCTACTAATGGTGAAGGCCTTACATAGGAGTGTGATTTGTAAAGTGTACACCATCGAATAATAGGATGCGAGTTTTTCTCGTCATCTAAAAAAAATATGTGTATAGTGTATGACTTTTACTAGGCTAGACTTTCTTTCAAGTAAAAGTTTTGCGGACCCCATATTGAATCTAAATTAGTTTTACAATGATAGTGATACCAAATGTCATAAGAAAAAAAAAAAAAAGAAGCAAGTAATATGAAAAATCATGGAAAATTAAAATCTAATGTCAAAACGACATAAAGTAATTAATTGCTGGTTATTTTAGATGAAGCAGATAGCACATGCTAAGGTTCATAATGGCCACCTTCAATACATCAATGGCCGTCTAATTTGGTCCATATTGGTCCCACCCTTTAATTTTGTCCGTTAAAATAAACATATAAAATTAGACCAAAAAAAAAACTGATGAAAATAGTAGCATAGTAATCTTGAGTATTAGACTATTAGCCCAAGTCCAACTAAAGTTGGGCTGAAGAATCAGTTCAAACCTCAGCCCAGTTGACAAGACATTGCATATGTAACGGGTACATCCGATTCTTAAAAAGCAAAAGATATAACCCAACAATTTAGAACAGTTGATAAATGAGCAGGTTACAAATACAACAACACGACTAGAGTTTATACGTGAGCATCTAATACAACTACAAGGATGGAATTGATAAGTAGACTATATATAATATATATATATATATGTCCGGTTAAAGGGTTATCGATCAGACCTAGACTATACATACACCAAGTTAAAGAGTTCTCGGTCAGACCTTTTCCCGAGATGCATCTTTTGTTGGTCTACTTATCACTATTATCCACTCATGGACCTAGTACATTATGCAAGTGATGAGACAATCAACTTAAAACATGTGGATGTTGCTCAAAACTCCATTGATGTTCTTTTGCTCCCAACCATTAATTTCCTAAAATCACCACCCATATTCTGCTTCTCCTCATTGTCAACAATGATTCTTGAATGCTCTGCATCTTCATCTGCAAATACCCAAAAAAAAAAAAAAAAAAAAAAACTTAAACAAGTTGTAAATGGTAGAAGAAAAGCATACTGAAAGATGGTTAGATCATGTTGGTGACCTGAAGCAGAGGCTAAAGAAAAGTCGGTGAGGCGACGAACACAGTCCTTGAGTGCTTGGAGCTCGGCTTCTTTCTCGTGGAGTTTGCGATGCGACCTTTGCAGCTCAGATTCTAACTCCACGATCTGGCTTTCTTGTTGCTCGATGAGTACTTGGGACAGTTTCTGGTGCAGTTCAGAGGGAGGAACCCCGTTGAGTTCGTAGGAATTCATATCTTCGTCGCCCTGGTGAAACGCTTCAGCCAAATCTCCATTCTATCGAGACAATACTATGCTGTTAGTTCATGATGTAACACAAAAGCCCCGCTCGACATTAACATGTTTTAGCACGAAGAGGCAAATGAATTATCAGATCATTAAGCTTCAAAGACATTAGTCGTTTCATACGAACAAAAACTCACCTCGTAAATATTTGCTCTTACTTCAAAGCCAGAACCATCAAGTTTCTGCAGCTCAGATTCGAGTTCTGCTTCGAGCTGATCCATTTCCCGAGCTTCAGGCAGCAGCTCCTCTGTAAGAACGCTACTCGCGTATTCACCTTCCTCGGTTACAGGAAAGCTGAAGATTCTCTTGCCATTTCGATTCTCGCTGCATAACTTAACAAACGCAGGCTCCATACGCTCTTCCTTGATATCCCCCGAAAATTTTCCAACCTCAGATTTAGAACCACGTAGATTGTGTGAAGTTATTCTTCGAGAAAGTTCATCCTTCAATCCCTCAACAACCTTCGAGGTCTCGTCCATTGCAACATTGAGCTTACTGATTTCAGCTCCCCGAGCTGACATCATGCACATCATTCCAATACCAAGACCCCAACCAAAAACTGAATTTCCTGCACAATAAACGTTCAAAATGAGAATATCATATTCATATACAACACCAAAGAATTGGATCAGTAACAAGCAATTGTTCAACACATATGTCTAATGTTGGTAGGTAAACAAAGAACTCTTTCACTGCAATCAAATCGACAATAAGTTTGTTCAAAAATTAACTCTCTACCAGATGTTCCTAGAATTGTTAAGATCTCTGAAAAATACAAATACTAGAATATGTTCCTCCTGAAATGAACTTAAAACTAAGAATAGTCCACAGTTTTGAATGTAAAGCAGCTTATGAAGATGCATATATTGTTGTGCCTTTATAAGAGTTTCCAATTTGAGAGCTCTGGTTAGAGGTTTCAAGATTCAAATTGAAGTAAAAGAACATTCCACCATTAAAGCCAACAAGAGAAATCTGCAGTACCTTATTATAAAAGCTCATACATAGTACAAAGTTCAAAACTAAGCAATATACAGCTCTGCTGATATTCTCATAACAAATAAAGGCAGTAAGACATCTCAGCAAAGTTGGTAGGCTGTTTGACTTAATAATCACAATATTACAAGTTCGACTTCAAGCGGGCCCAAACTATAGTCTTAAGGGCCATCTATAGGCAACCTAAAGTTCGACTCTCATCGGGAGCGGCACAATGCGGGATTTATCTAAACAACATCATCAAGATCTTCAAGTGGCAAGATGGAAACAAAACAACATTAAAAGTGACAAACATCTAACCTTTATTGGAAGAACAAGAGTCACATTTTCCTGGAGCAGTTTTGCTGGTTTTTCTCTTCTTCAAGCAAACATAGAACTTCTTCCCACTGCCACTGCATCTATGATCCAACCCCACCACTCCACCCTTCTTCTTCTTCACCATCCTCCCATCATTATTTCTCTTAAACCCCTCCACATTTCCCTGCTTGTTCCTGCTAGACCCACACCCACACCCACTTTTCTTGCTGGGCCCTCTTTCTGAACCTGGAGAACTGGAAAACCTAAAGATTGATTGATCACCCAAAGACTCCTCCTTTGCCCCAACTTCACCAGTAAAATTTGAATCTTGGTCAACAAAATTGGATGAGCTGAGACCATTTTGGTGTTTGGGTTGATCAGAAGATTCTTGGTCATTTTGGGTGGAGGGTGGATTGATTAGCCTTTTAGCTAGAAACCCAGATCCTGCTGCAAATGCTGCCCCCAAAGCAACTTGCCACATTGTGATCTACACAATTCCAACTAAAGTTTTAAACTTTGAAATGAGAGAGGGAGAGAGAGGGGAGTATATTCACATTCTTGAATCACGCTATTTTTGAACGAGAGAGAAAGAGAGAGAGGCAGTGGTCATAACTGACACTAATTAGCTTGGAAGAGGAACAGTGCCATGTGAGAACACTGGAAAAGTAGGACTGTAAAAGGAGTAACTTTTGTTCATAATTTTGGTGATTAATGATGTAAACAAGTTTTACATTTCCCACCTTCCTCACCAATAATTATACCTAATTCAACTAATTTAATACTCCCTCAGTCCCGTAATCCTTGTCCTATTCCTTTTTGCACGAGATTTTAGGTAGTAAAGTGAATGTTGTTTGTCTTTCATTTTTACCCCTCTTTTTTTGCCTCACTCACCAGCCACTCAATAAGACTCCACTAGAAGACTATTGACCGTCGACTTCTTCTTCTTCTTCTCTCTCTCTGGTTCTTCTTTCTTTGGTTTCAGTTTTTTTTTTTTTTTGCCATATAAGAATTCTAAAATTCTTTCTTCCATGATTTTGAGATCAACATGGTCATACTCATATGGGAAGATATTTAAAATCTACATCGCCTAATTTCGTAAAAATTTCAACACATAAATAGTGGAAAATGCATATCTTCGTATTTTGCTGATGGGTGAAGAAGGATGGAGAGGAGAGGCCGTGAATCGGAGAGAGAGAGAGGGAGAGATTTTTTTGCAGTAGAGGAAATGGGTCAGCTGCTCCATGTTTTCCTCCTCCCATGAAAGCAAGAAAAAGAAAAGAAATCTAGAGTTTATGAGAGAGATGATGATAGGTGTTGGGTTTGTTGCTGAACTTGCAAAGAGAGAGAGTTAGATATGGTAGTGAGATGTGGGTGGCTGCTGCATTCCTCTTCTCTTTTTCCTTTTTGTTAGGCGCCCCTCAGCAAAGGAAGAAACCAAGCCAAAACAAATTATACAGAGTATTATATTGGAGTAAAAATTGAAATTCAGGGGTAGTTTAGGAAAAGTAGAAAGATAGTAGTTTGCATTTTAGGAAAGTGGACATTATTTTGGGACAGACGAAAAAGGAAAGTAAGACAGATAAAATGGGACGGAGGGAATAAAAATTACTACAATAAAATTTGTTACTCCGTATATTTTTAAAATTTAACATTCTGACAATTTTCAAATATTCAAATGTCAGAACTCCAATTAAAGATATTTAATGACAATTTTGTGAATTCACTTCACGTGTTGTAATGGCGCGTGATCAAGGTCTTCACGTGTACAAACTTCCGGTATCACTAATTCCTAGATATTAATCCGCTCACGTGGTTCCCGATTTCCCGCTTTGAATCGGAGGGAAATTCAATGGGCCTCATTCTGTATAGGCCCACTGATATGATCCTCAAAATTAAGATAAATGAACCACATCCGGCCCAAATGATTATGGAATTATCCATGTCTGGTTGGGTTTCACTGGGTTGTTATGCCATGGACTCAGGTCCATGTTCACAATTTTAGAACTCTATATTTATAATTTTTAAATTCTATATTTACAATTATAGAAATCTTGTTCACATTTTCAAAGTTCTATGTTCACAATTTCAAAATCTATATTTACAATTTCATAACTCTATATTCAATAGTATAACACAATTTTTGAATCTATATAACAAAATTGTGAATATTGAGTAATGTAATTTTGTATATTAAGATTTGAAATTATGAATATAGAGTTCTAAAATTGTGAATACAAAATTTTTAAATTGTGAACATGAACGTGGATCCACCTTGAAAAGTGAACCCAAATTCATAGCATAATTTGCCAATTTCACTTAAATGCTTAATAGGTGTTATCGTGTTGGCATAAGAATTGAAGTCATTAAAGGAATCTATCATTAAATCCTTCACAAAATGAATTACAAATATTTTTTAAAAAATGATCAAGAATATCATCACAAAATATTCGTCGTACAAAATTATTATTGTGTAGATCATATTATCAAATAATATATCTTCAATATACGAATAATATATTTTTAATATATTAAAAACTAGCAGTATATTCATAAAACGTACATTATTTTATATAATATACATCAGTACATGTATAATATATTTTTAATATATTAAAAAGTTACTTTTTATTTTCTCAAAAGAAAATTACTTTTTATTATGACCAATAATTTGCTTTCAGTTGTATCCTAGTATCCTATGGGTCTGAGAAATTAATAATAATAATAATAGATCACTGACATTACAGGAAGAAGAAATACCTCAGAATATTCTCCGCTTATCCGCATGCATATTCACCCGCATATTCGCCTGATCATTAATCCCCACTAATCCAAACCAGACATCCTACATTCTTGTCCGTTGAATTCATTACCGTCCGACTTTAACCACCCATAAAGATTCAACTTTTTTCCCGGCCTATATATACACAGTTTGAACAGTTCTTCCTCAAATTCATCAGCATTCATATTCTGTTCACCATCGATCAGAGAGGGTAGTAGTTTGTGAAGATTCATTCACATTTGTTGAATCTTTTCTTTTCTTTTCCTTTTTTTCATTCATTGTTTTCACAGAGCCATGGCGGTGTATTCGGGGATTTCCATGGTTCTGTGCCTGTGGGTGGGCGTTGTTTTTGGGCTTTGTTTTGCGTCCGCCATCGCTGAGCTTCCGACGTTTCATCACCCCACCAAGGGCGATGGCAGCCTCAGTTTCTTGGTAATCGGTGACTGGGGAAGAAAGGGCGATTATAACCAATCCCAGGTTGCCTTTCAGGTGAATCACCCACATTAATTATGATGTTTTCTTTTCTTTTTGAATCATATAAGCGTTAGGCTCTAGTAGGGCGATAGAAGAGTCCCTAGCACCTAAATGACCTACGCACCTGCTGGTGCCTATACGGCTAACTAAAAAAACAGTGCACGTGTGTGGATGTATATATGATGAAAAACAGACTGAATTAACTCGGTTAACTCAATCGAAATGGACAATTATTCAGTCGAGTTAGGCGAGGCGGATGCCTAGGCTGCTGAATTAGGCCCTAGGCGGGTGAGTCTGTTGAATTAGGCCTAGACTAGGCCTAGATGGATCGCCTAGGCGGCCGAGTCAGCTGAATTAGATGCTAAGCCTACAAGAAGGTAGATTAATGGACTTAAATTTAAAAGCTCAATAGATTGTTTCTACTAGAATTAAAATTGTAATTTTATGATTATGGGGTTAATGACCTAATTAACTTGACTGAGTTGTCCGGATTAATAGATGCCATGGTTCCCAGATTGATTGATACAAGTTTTGTGGACATGAATGCAGATGGGGGAAATTGGAGAGCAATTGGCCATTGATTTCGTTGTATCAACGGGTGACAACTTCTATGATAATGGGTTGACAGGGGAACACGATCAGGCTTTCACAGAATCTTTCACCGACGTTTATACATCAGAAAGCTTGCAGAAACAATGGTATTCCGGTATGTTCAAATCGCCATTTCCACAGCTTCCCAGAATCCCTTTTTTTTTTGTTTGTGTATTTGTTAATGAAAGTGGTGACAATTTGCAGTTCTGGGCAACCATGATTACAGAGGAGATGCTGAGGCACAACTTAGCTCTCACCTCAGAAAACTTGATAGCAGATGGCTATGTTTAAGGTCTTTTGTTGTCAACACAGGTGAATTTTTATGTTCTTCTTCATATAACAATCCAAAATCCGAACCAAATTTAAATTAGTCAATTGAATATCAAATTTGATGGCCTAAACTGAATCTAGATTAATAATTTGTGATCCAAACTGATTCATTCTTGATCGAATTGAATTTGAATTAGTCTGCCCATAATATCTTTTAAAGGCATTATAGACCTGTTATTGCCTCAAACGCCTGCAACTAGTTAGCAGGCGTTCCTTAACGGAATTAATTAACCAGACAAATCGTTCCCCCCAACTAAATTTGTGACCCGAATTGATTCATTCATGATCTGAATTGAATTTGAATTAGTTTGATAGAGTATTAAATTCGTGACCGGAACAGAATCTAGATTAGTCTGACGGGATACCAAATTTTATTTTCAGAAATTGTTGATTTGTTCTTTGTGGACACGACACCATTTGTGGATGAATACTTCAATTCTCCCGAGCATGTCTACGATTGGCGTGGCGTTTTCCCTCAGCAGACGTACACCAAAAATGTGCTAAACGTGAGTACGATGACGATGAAGATTTGGTTTTCAGTTGATTTTTTTTTGTTCGCGAAAAACAATGTTTTTTCATATTGGTTCTTTCAGGGTCTTGAATATGCATTGATGAAATCCACCGCAAAATGGAGGATAGTCATCGGGCATCATGCGATTAGGAGCGCCGGGCACCACGGCGACACCAAAGAGCTCGTCGAACGCCTTCTTCCCATTCTCCGGGTAAGTTAATGATGTTCGGAAAACGCCTTAGTTTCATCGTCGTTCACGGTTCCGATCGGGCTGACGACATTCTTTGTTTGATCTTGGAAATTGCAGACCTACAACGTCGATCTGTACATGAACGGCCACGACCATTCCCTGGAACACATCTCTGACGACGAAAGGTGAGTGAAAAATGACATTTTTGGGACAATTCAATCAAGTTGGTCGAATTGACCGGTCGATCAGCCATGAAAAACCTAGACTGTATCAAAAATCTGCTTAGGCACCGCCTAAGAGCAATTCGGCGCTAGGTGTCCCTTGGCTGAAGCGAATTGCTCTTAGGCAGCCGCTTAGCGCCTAACTCGTCCAATTTGGTCAAGTTAACTAGGTCGGTCGCTTAGGCAATAGACGCTAGTCTACCGCCCGTCTAGCGTTTAATGCAACCATGCTTTGTAGTCTTTGCTAGATAGGGTCACAAATCCTTTGCATCCTGTCGGGTTGTAACTGCGAATTTCTTTTGTCACTCAAACAGTGTAGAAAAAAAAATGTTTTTTACTGTTTGTTTGACTTGTGTGCATTATGATTGCAGCCCGATTCAATTTATGACGAGCGGGGCGGGGTCGAAGGCGTGGAGGGGAGATGTTACAATGGACAGGAAAGGGGTGTCATTCTTCTATGATGGGCAAGGATTCATGTCTGTGCAGTTGGTTGAGAATGATATTGGGATTGTGTTCTATGATGTTGATGGCCAGGTTCTTCATAGATGGACAATGTCCAAACAACTCCTGCACACAGCTATATAGGATTTTGTGTTTTCAAAAAACAAAACAACAAAAAAAAGAAGCTATATAGGATTTTGTTAACCTTTTTATTCTTTTCCCAATATTGTTTGTTTTTTCTTTTATCTGTTCTCTTTAGTAGATTGGAATTGTATATACCTAGTGATGGGGATGCATCTACACTTTATATGGATTTGTCTCACATGTTTATATTATAATATATGTACTGAATTATTAATATAATATCAAAATTTTATAAGATTAAGTTACGACTCATGTTTCATTCTTATATTTATACAATACAAAGTAATGATTTATATTTCTTAATTATATTACTGATGTTACAGTGTAGTATATGTTCATAACTATTTGGTAGCACAACCAAGTTTTTGTTTTACTAGTTAGGTCCCCATTCTATGCTGCATTTATAATTTTTTTTAGGTGATGATAAAAATATGAAATAACTACTATTTTGGAGTATCAAATATACTATTATGATATTTGTTAAAATTGTCACTGTTTTTAACCAAAGTTGTCAAATCTCCTTTCAAATATACTATTATGATATTTGTTAAAATTGTCACTGTTTTTAACCAAAGTTGTCAAATCTCCTTTCTAAATAAATGATCTCAACTCTCTCAGTATTCTTTATCAGTTATCATGCTAGGAAGCAATGTGTACATCATCATGTGTTGATAATGATTTGTTCATGGATTAAAGGAGGGAGAGCAATGATTTGTTTATGGATTGAAGGTAAGATGTGCCTTATTTCAGTCCAATGAATCCAAATGGCCCATCACGGAGTTCGATAATCAATTATGTGACCACTCATTTAAAATAGTAACAGAGGTGCTATCACACTACGTTGGCAATTACATATTTCATTCAATTAGAACAATAATGTACTCCGTAATACATTGACTGGAAAAAAAAAAACAAATATTGAGTTTAGACTAATGGGACTACACAAAGCATGTATGACAATTATCAATATTTTAAACATCAATAGCGCGCCTCCTCGAGAAGTGTGGCCATACACCATCTTGAGTAACTTGTAAAATTGTAGGTAAGCATATTAAAGTTTACCAAACACTTTTCTATAATCAACTAATGATATCAACTAGTTATATATTATAACACATTCAATTCCATTTACCAAACATGGCTATATATAAATACATTTTTCTCTTGTAAGTATCCACTTAATTAGAGTCTTAGACAAAGCTTATTCACTTGAAATAATATTATTTCAGTATTAAAAATTTAATTGCAATTGCTTTAAAATTTGAGAGTTTAATTATTATTTTCAAATAATTCAAGTATCCCCAAATGATAGTACCATAGTGCAGTTTTTGTTTCTCATAGGGTATTTTAAAATGTCTATAACCGCGATTAGGAATAAGATATCCCCAAACCGGATTACAGTTGTCCTCGCACCCAAACGCGCAGGCACGAAAACCAGAGGTCGCTAAATTGAGCGCCGAAACCGAAAACAGCCCCCATTTTCGGTTCTCGGGCGAGCGCCGAGAAAGGGGAACAATCATATCACACTGAGTGGAGTTGAACACCACAAAAAAATCCAAAATCATAAACCCCAGCAGCTAAAAGCTTAAGGCTTTAAACTGCTATTCACCGGAAATCCAAGTGGAGAACTTAGTCTTGGAGCTTACTTCAGCAGTAATGGCGGATGAAGGCGCGGCTTCTCATAAAAGAGACCCCATAAAGTCATCAGGCATGGTTTCACCCTAAAGCCCATTTTTTTTAGCACTAAAGTTTATAGCTTTTCTTTAATTTGAAAGGATATAGTTAGGAAATGTGAGTATCTTATTGTGCATTCTTAGGTCACAGCTGAAAATTTTGCACACTGAAGTTTGTGAAGCTCTATGTGGATTCTTTGTTTGGCTTATTTAAGCACTGTATTTGTATTTATTTTGGTAACTATAGAATCTTCAAGGAACAGATTAAAATTGATAAAATGTTACAATATTGTTGTTATCAAACATAAATGTTATTTCTTCACTTCTGAATGATAACAAGATGCTTGCTTTCTATATGGAAAGCCTGGATTTTTTAAAAAAATTTGTTTATAGAAAGGTGTATATGGTGATTCATTTGGAAGATTGGGTTTGCTTTAGTTGCAACTTGCCCCTTAATCTTTAGGTTACAGTTTCACCTTCTGTTCATATAGGTGCTTAGACATCATATAATGAATGTCTTTGGTGTTGCAGTTGGGAATGTTGCTGCACAAAGAAGACGGGAGAGTGCGGTTACAGTGGGGAAAGAAAGAAGAGAAGCGCTGATGAGAACAAAGCGCCTTTGCAGGGCGGGAGTTACTGGTGATTCTGATGTTGCTCCTGAAGCTGATATGATGATTGATGAAGAGCAATCTATTTTGGAGGTTCAGACTTCATCAGCTGTGGAAGAATTAAAACTTGCTGTTGCCCATCAGTATGTTAACTAACACTTCTTTTATATATGGCATAATTAAGAGACCATTTATCTTTAGATAATGCTGATATGTCTCCTATGTGAATATTTCTCAAAATGTTTAAACGTGCATGATTAATTGCTAATTTGCTATCATTTATGTTTTCAATAATATAGCTTGAATTGAGTTATTCATTTCTGTGGCTCGTAAAGGTAAGCATTGGGACAGTTTTATTTCACATGTTCAGTAACTATTTAAACCCAAACACCCGGTCTGATAAATTAAACATATGTGATTTCTAAAAAAAGAGGTCTTTTAGGTGGTGTTTGTATAACCAGCACCTTCCTTATTTCCTTTGGTGGTCAATGCTATCATTGCTTCTATTATTATTAATCAGACTCTCTCATTTGACTGTTAGGGGGAAAGGTGCTGTACACAAAAGAGTGAGTGCTCTCCGTGAGCTAAGACGTCTGCTGTCTAGGTCAGAGTTCCCTCCTGTTGAAGCTGCTCTTGAGGCTGGAGCTCTGCCTCTCCTTGTGAAATGTCTTTCATTTGGGTCTCCAGATGAACAGGTTAGAGGCATTATGAGCATTGTGATGAATTGATGGTGTTTACTAAGTAGCTGCGTAGTTCTTATTTCCTTTGGGTTGTAGTCAGCAGGTTGAACTTCAGAAATATAGTATATATGCAATCTTGTAATGCTATTCTCCCCTATTCTTGATTGACTGAATATCAAACTTCACTTAGATTAGTTTCAATTTACTGTACAATAATACAATTTATGGCTCCAAACTTTGGGTTCTTGATCAAAAGGGTAAAGGCTGGGGTTAGCTGACATTACCTGATGCTTGTAGTTTGTCGGGGTTCTTGTCATGAAATTGTATTAATCACTGCAAAACTGCAAACCAATACTTGTGTTTTATTTATTTTTATTTTGGTGCTATAGTTGCTTGAAGCGGCTTGGTGTCTTACAAATATAGCAGCAGGAAGACCTGATGAAACAAAAGCTTTGTTGCCCGCATTACCTTTGCTCATTGCTCATCTAGGAGGTTGGTGTCAGCTTCTCCATATTGATTTGGAAGTGTGCTTGTTTATATTTTCGTTAATTCTTTGTTGATATAATAATCGCTTGAAATTCTTTATAATCCTAGTTGCTTCTGGTCTCTTTTCTATTATGTAGAAAAGAGTTCCTCGCCTGTTGCGGAGCAATGTGCATGGGCATTAGGAAATGTTGCCGGTGAAGGGGACGAATTGAGAAGCGTTCTCCTATCGCAAGGAGCCTTGCCACCTCTGGCAAGAATGATGTTTCCAAACAAGGGATCAACCGTGAGAACTGCAGCTTGGGCATTGTCAAACCTGATTAAGGTTCCTTAATTACTATGAAATTTTCCTTAATTACTATGAAGATTTCATTTGTTTTGGATAATGGAACATTACTGATTCTATGCAGGGACCAGACCCTAAAGCAGCAACAGAGTTGATAAGAATTGATGGTGTACTTGATGCAATTCTTCGGCATTTGAAGAAAGCGTAAGTTGATGTTAATTTGGTATGCTGACATTGCAATACACAAGCTCTGTAATGTTCCTAATTTTTCACACCTCGATGGCTCGATTTATGAACTGCATCCATCACCTGTTTACCGCTAACTTTTAGTTGAGCAGATGTCAAATAAGGTTGGCTAGAAGAAGCTTGCTCGCTATATCTAACCATATGAGCAATTTTTCGTAGAATGCATGATGTGGATCCTTTCATACGTATATGTCATCCAAAGAACAACTTTCCGTAGGGTCTACGATATGAGAACCAAAAGCTTTGAGATCATTGATGCTAGGCATTACCGAGAAAAACTTATTATAACAATGTTCCATTGTGCCATTTAACTGCTTATTTGTCTCTTGTAGATTCCTCCTCATACAAATGTTATTCACTTTTATGATTAGAGGAAGCAAACTATATCTTTGAATGACGACACCGAGTCATTAAATGATGCTTTCTTGATATTTGAATGTTTATTTTTGGCGGTGAATCAGAGATGTTGAGTTGGCCACTGAAGTAGCATGGGTTGTTGTGTATCTCTCTGCCCTGTCAAATTTCGCTACCAGCATACTTGCGAAGAGCGATCTCCTTCAAATTCTGATAGAAAGGTTGAATGAGACAAATAGCCTGCAGCTGCTTATCCCGGTAATATGCTGTAAATGTAAATTTTATCGACTTTTGTTATAGAAATTGATTAACATTCAGTTTGTCTGAATTTTTCAATGCTCTATCTATTGCAGGTCCTACGGAGTTTAGGTAATCTTGTGGCCGGTGAAACTCGTATAACTAATGTTGTTCTTGTCGCTGGAAACGAGATAACAGGCTAGTTTTCTTCTCTCCTCCTATATCTTCCGTGTTTGTAAAGAAAAGAGATTAGTATTCTGAAACGATTTTGATTGTAAAACCACCGTGTTGTGGCAACTTCAGATGCGTTTATCCAAGCACAGGTGAAGTGTTTGAAAAGTGAACATCGTATCTTGAAGAAGGTAAACTACTTGCACTATTCATCATACTTTCGGAGTCAGTTACATTGTTACAACAGGTATTTAAACTTCCGTGATTTTTGCAGGAAGCAGCATGGGTACTATCTAATCTAGCAGCCGGGTCTGCAGAACATAAGAAATTAATACATTCAAGCGATGCGTTGCCCGTGTTATTGCACCTTCTTTCGACAGCACCTTTTGACATAAAAAAGGAGGTAGCATATGTTCTGGGCAACCTCTGTGTTGCCCCGGATGACGGTTCTGGAATGCCAAAGTTGATCCTGGAACACTTGGTTTCCCTCGTGGGAAGAGGATGCCTTTCCGGATTCGTTGATTTAGTAAGATCAGTCGACGCTGAGGCTGCAAGACTCGGGATGCAATTTCTCGAGCTGGTAAGTAGTTACTTTTGCTTTCCATCATCCTTGACCCACTTAGGCTTGGCAAGCCCCAATAAGCGCTAGGCTCTAGTCGGGCGGTAGAGGAGCGCTTAGCGCTTAGACAGCCTATGCGGCTAACTAATAAAAAACAGTGCACGTGTGTGAGTGTGTAAAATTAGCAAGGCTGAACCGACCAGGACGAGTTAACTTAGCCGAGTTAGGCGCTAGGTGGCCTAGTCGGCCGAATTTGGTGCTAGGCAGGCGCCCAGGAGGGAAATCGCCTGCGCCTAGACCGATTTTTGCAACAGTGGGTAAAATAGAGTTGAAGGATGCAAAATATGGAGCTAGTAGTGAAGTGTGAACAACGTTAATCCATTACTATAAACTCTTGAAAGGATCATGCGAGTTGAATTGTGTTCTACAAAGATCGGCTGACCTTTCTCTGTTGCCCGACCACAGGTTCTAAGGGGAATTCCAAACCGCGAGGGCCCAAAGCTCGTGGAGAAGGAGGATGGCATCGAAGCCTTGGAGCGATACCAATTCCACGAAAACGAAGAACTGAGGGGCATGGCTAATGAGTTGCTGGACAAGTACTATGGGGATGAATATGGACTTGAAGAGTAAAAAGAGCAGTGATGATGATGTATTCTGAGACACTCCTGCAAATGTTCACTGGAATTTTGATGTCTCTCCCCTTGTGTGCCAATACTCTAGCCCCCTTGAAACCATTCTGCTGTACTGCTTGCCTGCCTTCTGTACAAATATCAAATAGGTGGAGAGGTTTTAAATGCCATTGGTTCAAGTAATTCTTGACATTTTTATACCAAGATTGTGAAATTTTCATATTGCTTCAAAAACTAACCTAAGATGGATGTAGGTTGTAATAAATAATCAAATGTGGCAATGTCATCGACTTTTTTTTTTTTTTTTTTTTTAATTACTATAGAAATCTAAACTAACACACTCCTGCGTCAAATTATACCATGGATCAGGGTCTACTTGCATTGTAGACTCTGGTTCAAAAATAACTTTAAGATTTTGTATTTGTTACATGTACAAAAATTGTTAATGGTAGGTACAGAATGTTTAACCCTAATCGATTCGATTGACTTAACCCTAATCGGTCCCTCACAGTGCTACCTGGATGTGTAATTATGATATAACTGGAGTTGTCTATAATTGATTGATCTCGTCAAGAAACTCAATAGACAATTTTTTTTTTTTTTGAAAACCAATTGGTTTGAAACCCTACCACCCTAAAATCCGCCACATGAAAGCCACCACCAAGCCAAAGTGCAGGCACTCTTGGGCTTGGCTCTTCCTCCTCCCACGCCAATCGCTACAAGACCGAGCTAAAATGGAGATCTTCTTCTTTATGCCCTAATGCCCTTTCGCTCTTTTCGTCACTCGATCCTTGTAATGAAAAACCGATGAATTTCCTCACAAAAGCAATATCAACCCAACTGCAATCAAGAAAATGCATCGTCTTACTGCAAACCCTCACATCCCTCCAACAGTCTTCTCTCTTTTCCTCCAAATCGAGAGAACCCAGAGTCCAAAAAGCTCAAGACCCCTCACCACGAACCTCATTTAATCCCCCAAAACCCGAGGGCGAATCAAAGCCCCTCCCTTTCTGCGAAATTCCCTTCCACTCAAATGTTGCGAATTCCGTGGATCTGATCGGTTTTGTTGACTGCCCAGTTCAGTTAGAGGATTTGCCCGATGGCAGGCGTGTGGCTAAGACTGTCATACTTTCCACTGTTTCCAGCCCATCTCTGTCGATTCCTGTTGTGTTTCAAGGAGATTTGGCTGTCATCGCCAAGTTCCATGTGAAGAAAAATGATTGCATTTATGTTTCTGGGCAGTTGAGTGGAGATCATGGGAACCAAAAAACTGTTCATCTTCTGGTCCAAATCATGAACTTTGTGGTGGGTTTGAAGAGGGAGCTTTCAGGGATTTCTGGATTGGAAAATGAGGATGATGATGATGATGTCTCTGTGAAGCAGAAAAAGGGTAATAAGAAAGGGTTCAGGTTCAGCAGAAAGACTATGAATGTTGAGCAAGTGAAGGATTGGAAGGACCTAATCAAGAATCCAAAACAGTGGAAGGATTATCGCGGAAGAAAAGCTAAGGGAACTGTGAAACCTAGACACCCAGATTTCAAGAATGAGGAGAGAAAAGTTTCACTCTGGCTTTCAGATGCTCCAGAATGGATTCTTCAAGGACTTGAAGGACTGGAGTTTTGTGATTCTGTTCCTAAAGGCAAAGCTCAGAAATAAGTGAAGAGTTCTGAATGATCACTAATTCAGTCGAGTCTCGGTTTATTATTCATGGGCAATTGCTGCATACATATAGACCTTTGAACGATCTTAATCCAATCGAGTCTTGGTTAATAGACATTTTGATTAGTTAATATCCTAATCCATTGCAGAATGATAATTTACACCCGTTTTCTCACCATCTTTTTATCTATATCATTAATTATTTGGTGGTTCTATGTGATTGTTTGTTTTGCTCCTATTAGAGTTTAGGAAATTTTAGGAGACAAGCATTTTTTTTTCTTTTTGCTTGTTTTTATTGTTTAAGGAGCTAATTGTATTACCTTGATTGAGTTTTTGTTGAAGGATCTTTACTTTGTGCATTCACTCTTAATTGAAAAGGAAGAGCTCGAGTTGTTCTTTTAGTATTATTGACTCTGTTACATTTTAGTATTTGTTCATTGTTACTTTCTCAACCTACTGAAAGCACAAAAAGTCAATGCTGCCACTGAGAGCCAATTTGTGTCACTAAACCGTCATTTACTTTTACTTGAGGTGATGTGGTTTTGATTAGTAAACTATTGTGGATTGAGTGTGGGCATGGTCCAAGTTGCCACCATGGCAAGATAATAAAATTGCCTCTGCTGGTGCTGATCTGTCAGGGCAGTTAAGATGAGCCAAATTTTTCATAGAAATCTTGTCAAAAGGAGTTATGATGTTGTGGCTGTGAAAGAAGTTTTGTTTGCCCATTTTTACTTCTTGGAATCCCTTCCAGATCTGGTCATGAATTCAGCTCTAAGAATCTAGCAAATCTCCAATCAACCTAAGAATCCATATTCCTTTTGGTGGTTAATTGCTTTCTTGATTTAACCTTTTAACAACTTGCATGATACTTGCTGGAACTTGTGGTGAATGAATTCATAAATATCTCCAACAATGATGAAAGAAATGGTATAATTTCTACTAAGATATGATGTTCAATAAATATACAGTATTACTTATGATGCACAAAAACTCTCAAAGATTTTATCTTTTAGTTTCTACATTTTGAAAACACCATTTCCTTTCACTAAATTACTGAAACTTTATCGGGTTATTTTTCTATGAATGTTTCTTATTTTAATATGTTGACAAATTTTTATGTGAATTCGGTGGATTGCCCCCCTCCCTACCGGTTCCCCATTGACCCACACCCCCTTCTCTTTCTCTGATCATAAAACCCATAATCCCGCTCTTTTTAGTCCTTTTTTAGCCTTTAATCCCGCTCTTTCTAGTCTTTGAGAGGGGTGAGATGCACATCTATGAAATTAAAAAATAATAATAAATTTCTTCCGACCTAAAAAAGGCCAAGTCATATAGAATTAATGTATTCATTATGTTTTTTTTTAAATATTTATATGTTTTTTTTTTGGCATTTTGTATTCTACATTTCTTGAAGATATTACATCTCTCTTGAATTTTGTATTCTTTGGTCACAATTAAAGTATTAAAACTGTCATTTTCTTTCCTATAAGTCTCTATATTTCTTAATAGACAATGGTTTGTGAACAGAATGGCTAATAGTCAACTTAATTACTTACCAAACCCAAACCAATAGTTTAATATTGTACACATTAAATATTAAAAAAGCATCTAATGTTGTCGGCATAGCACTTAGAATCTATAGATTTAACAAATCCAAACAAATCATGGAAACATCTTTTCTTTAGCAGCAACAACAGGAGAAAAAGACAATACATTTATCTATCATGAAATGTGCTCTTTTTGGTTGGATCAGATGAACAACCAAAGTATTATTACATCTAATGATTAATTAGGATTCTTTCCACCTCTTAATTACTTGTAATTACTTATATCTAATGAATAATTAGGATTCTTTCCACATCTTAATTACTTATAATAATAATTACAGTATTCATTATTTTATTTATTGCTGTATTATATGAATCTCCTAAGTTCTTATGAGTGTGATGATTGTGATCACATGGACCATTAAGGTAAAAATTGTTCCAAATTATGAGTTATATTGTAGTTGAGATTTGGTCAAATTTATAATAATTGGAGAATGAAAATTTGATAGTATTACTGAGTATATAACATATAAAATATAAATATAACACAATTCCGATTAAGTTGGTCAAACCCCGTCAAGAGCAATCTATTCATGCTCTTGATTTGAATCGATCAGTTATGTCCAACTTAATTGAGCTAATTTACTTTCGTTGTCTCAAACAATGTAAAAAGACAGCTGTAGAAAGTAGTTATAATAAATACTACATTGTAACAGAGTCCGTAGTATTAAAGAAAAATAGCTGAGCGACTCTCAAGGGAAGAAGAGATAGAGAGGGAGAGAATTAAACTGGAGTATCTAATCATCGTTTGAACATGGTTAATGCCATAAATAATAGTTGAGCTAAGATAATTGTGTGGGGCCCAGTATACCAGCTTGTAATCTTAGGTTCCCTCTCATGGTTGAATTCTTCTTTGGTGAGATCTGATCTCCTTCCTCACCTCACTGTCACCGGAAGAAGAGAGGAGGGTCCGACTTTTTTTTCCCCATTATTATTGTCATTATTTTTTAGTTCTGTGTACAGATTGAAAGGAAACTGTGAAGAACTACAAGACTTCCTGAGATCTGGAAGTTCTCACTAACTGGTATTCTTCAGCTCCTTCTTTCTTTAGAAATATGTAAAAAATTCTGCTCTTTTTTAGTGTGAAATGTGTTAAAAATCCATTCTTCTTTTTGAGAATTGTTGGGATTTTGATTCTGGGTACTGGGTAGTGCCTTATCTTCCATGACTAGATTTCTGTGGGTCTGCAAGTTGATTCTTGTGAATTGGGGAATGAGTTTAGCTGCTTTTTGGTCACCGAGGAAATGGTAGAAAAGAAGGCTGGTAGGGAATTCCATAATGGAAATTTGTAGTCTTTTCTTGAAGTTCTCACTGTTTTAGTATCTGGGTTCAGGATAATAGCTTCCTTAATTGCAGCCATGTTTACCCTCTAGATTTGTTCAATGAGATCTCACACTGTTTGAGAACCAGTTACAATTGTTCATAGTGTACAAAGGTATTTAATTTTAATTTTAATTTTTTTTAAAACCTGTGTAACCTCTCTAGAAAACCAATCAAAGATGCTCACTTTCGGGGCAACTCCATCCAAGTTGGTCGGATGTTAACTTGGTAACTACGAGGTTACAAGTTTGACTCCCAACTGGAGTGGCCTATTGGCTTTCTTGTTTTGAGTCAGTCAGTTATAGGCAACCTAGACTGGTTTATCTCCTTATGGTCCTTTGCTTGCTAGGGTTACAAGGTGGGGGTTTACTCTGTGCACACCCTCGGGTAGTGGCTGCGTGCTATCAAAGGTGAAGTGATGAACTTTGACATTGTGTTTTGCTCCAGAATACAGATTGGGGAATGAAATAACAAATGGGGAGGAAAGGCAGCTGGTTTTCTTCAATAAAGAAGGCTTTCAGCCCAGAAAAGAAAGGAAAGGTATTGTGTTCTGGATTGTTTGAGCTCCTTGCATTTGAATTTCCTCTGTGCAATTGTGCTTGCTTAGTCCTTTCTTAATATTGCTGTTCTTAGTTAATAAACAAAGAATATGCTTTTTCTTGTGATCATAATGTTGTTACTCTTCCTATCTGCAAAGGACTTCTGACTCATGCATTCTTGTTTTCAGAAAGTGAGTAAATCAAACAAGAAATGGGTTGAGAAAGAACAGCCTCTGGTTCCAGAATCTTCAAATCAAGAAACTTCCAAAGTATCACCCCCGCATCCACTTCCTCTGGTGGAAGAGTTGAAATTGGCAGATGAGGAGAAAGAGCAGACAGTACAATCTTACCCGGTTGCAATTGCTACTGCATCAGCAGCTGAATCTTCTGCTCCAACTGCTCAGATCGCTTCAGAAGTTGTTCGGCCTACGCCAGCTCACTTTGCCGGCAAATCAAGGGAAGAAGATGCCACAATCAAGATTCAGACTGCTTTCCGAGGATACCTGGTATGTAGCTGTATATCCTAATTTTCTGGCTCTATAATTCCTAGCATTATTTAGAACTCATTTTCTTCAAAAAATGTACTTGTATTTTCTTTTCTGGGAGGAGGTCTTGGTAAGGTAGAAGTTAAAATGGTTTCTGTTTTCATTCATTATTCACAGGCTAGGAGGGCATTGAAGGCTTTAAGAGGGCTTGTGAGATTAAAATCACTTGTTGATGGACCTACTGTGAAACGACAAACTGCAAATGCTCTGAAATGTATGCAGGCGCTTTCTCGTGTACAGTCACAGATACACTCTAGAAGGAATAGGATGCTGGAGGAAAATCGAGCTCTACAGAGACAGCTTTTGCAAAAACATGCAAAAGAACTCGAGAGCTTGAGGGTGAGTTCTCTTCTCTCGGCCAACTTTCTTCAGAAAAAAGGTTTACAACTGTGGCCCATTGTATCTATATTATGAAAACAAATTTGCTGTCAGTCAATCAGGTGGGCATTAGCAACTTCACTAGCTATAAGTTCGAATGTCAATCAACCGGGATTTTCCCCACCACTATCCTGTCGGGCCGGGGTGTGGATGCCCTGGGGGTGAGGGAATTTCGCCTTTGTGGGCAAGTTTGAATTAATTATCTGAATTCTTTACCAGGAGAGCATCCTTCCTTGAAATGTGAATCTCTTATTTCCAAAGAGTTTGTTATTATAGCACAATTGATACAAGCTCATTTATCTTTATTTTAGTATCCAATATTTTAACACGTGCTGTTACTGCCAAAAGCTTTCTATAGCCAAATTTCCTGTTGACAAATATCTTTTAAGGCTCTATACTGAAATTTTGCGGTTCATTTTTTCTTTTTGGTGAAAGAAATTTTGCGGTTCATGGCTTGTTCTTTATAAGTAAGATAGTTGAATTTTGTCTCTTTGTGCTTTATTTTCCACTTGAGTTACGGGTGAGGGAAAGTCACATATTACGATGAATACTGAGGGTATTGTAGGACGATCAGCTCTTTTCTAAGCCTGTTGTTTAAAATGTTTGGCAGAGAGGGGATGGATGGGATGATAGTATACAATCAAAGGAGCAAATTGAAGCAAGCTTGCTAAGCAAGTATGAAGCTGCCATGAGACGGGAAAGAGCATTAGCTTATTCATATTCTCATCAGGTAACTATTGCCTCTATTTGCGTTTACACCCTCATCGAGACTCGAGAGGGTATAAATAAAGAGCATTTGCTTATCGATATTCTCATCAAGTAGCAATTTGCTGAGATTTTATATCTGTGAAGTATAACATTATAGTGTCTAAAAATGCTGAACTAAAAAAATGTTAACTTTACACATGGAATTTTCTTATCTGACAGCAAACCTGGAAGAAGTCATCGAGATCTTCCAACCTATTGTTCATGGATCCAACGAATCCTCAGTGGGGTTGGAGCTGGTTGGAACGATGGATGGGCGGGAGGTCTTTGGAGGCTCAGAGCATGTCGGAGAAAGAGCTTAAAAATGATCAGTCGTCTGTGAAAAGTGGCGGTGTTAGCATTATTGGGGGCGAAATTACAAGGTCATTTGCTCGTCATCAGCTAAACAACGAACAGCCCTTTTCGCCATCCAGCCAAAAGCCCGGTTCAACCCACCATTCCCCCGCTACTCCTGCATCCAAGCCGCCCTCTGCCAGGAAAACAAAACTACCAAGCCCAAGAGTGAGCGCAACGAGCCAAGATGACGACACTAAAAGCATGCTCAGCATCCAATCCGAGCGCAATAGGAGGCATAGCATTGCGGGGTCGTCAGTAAGAGACGACGAGAGTTTGGCAAGCTTCCAGTCCATACCGAGCTACATGACGCCCACCAAGTCAGCAAAGGCTAAAACGCGCTTGCAAAGTCCATTAGGCATGGAGAATGTGACTCCCGAAAAGGGCTCAGCAGGCTCTGTCAAGAAGCGGCTCTCGTACCCGCCTTCACCAGCCAGGCCAAGGCGACACTCGGGCCCGCCAAAGGTGAACATCTCCACTGTTAACACAAATGGGGAGACCAACTAAAGTGTTTCTCACTAAAATGGTGCTCTATCAGTATGTTATGTTGGTTGATTTGAATTCATATATTTGTAAAACTTCCACTTCTCTATAGCATTGTACCTTATAGATTCATTGTTGTTTGGTGTCTGGTTCCAGACAAAAGTCAACAGAGTTCATTGGACTACAGTCTTCATATTTTCCTTTCTTCCATTGCTGGGATTGTAACAGTTCAAGAAACCATCTTTTATTGATTCAGATTGATATTGTATATCATTTTTATATTGTCAATGTACCCAAAGAGTTTAACACTGTTGTGCCATTTTTAGTTAATTATTTTTAAATTATATAAATATATTTATAGTTATTCTCTCTGAGGGACAACTCATTTAAAGGACAAATGTGATATTTTATGTGTGCGGATTAAATGGTGATTCAGTCTTCTCTCTCACTCACACATACGGACACGTGTGTGATGAGGAAATCTAACCGTTATTATTTGAGAATGTAAGGGTAAAACTCAATTCCTTTGTAATAGTCAGCAAATCACACAAAAGAGCTAAACAACTGTAATGTAACGAGTTCAACTGATTTGATTCATCTTCACATATTGTCAAATGGTCTTTGAGGGGCAACCCTATCACATGTAAGGGTGTGCAAAATTTCGGTTAACCGTAATTAACCGACCGAACCGAACATTTTCGGTTAACCGTAACCGAAATTTTTCGGTTCGGTGAATGGTTAAAAGATTTCCAAAATTTCGGTTAACGGTTAATTCGATTCGAAACAGCCGGTTAACCGAATTAATCGAAAATTTTAATATATATATAATAATAATAATAATAATAATAATAATAACCAAAGCCAAATCCCTAATTTACCTCACTGCCTCTCACCCACCCTCTCGCACTCTGTCTCTCGACTCTCTCTCTCACTGTCCGGCGTATCCACCGGCGGGCGGCCATCTTCTCCGTCCACGACTCCACGAGGACCTACTCTAGGGGTCGAGGCCATCGCCAGTCCGCCACGGCGCCACCATCTTCTCCGGCGTCTGCTCTAGCCCCCAGGCGACCAGGCCAGTATGCCACCGTCATCCGCCACTGCGTCCTGAATCTTCTCTGTCGCCGACTAGGTATATATGTATATATTTCCAAGATTATTAAGTTTTAACAGTACCTTGTTTTTTATTTTAGGGATTCCTATACAATAATTTTGTCTATTCATAGTTTTATGATCATGATATTCTTGTTAATTTGACTCTTTGTAGAAGAGGTCAAATGGCCTCTCCTTGTGTTGTGATTCTGGATTTGTTGCTGCAGTGAGATTAACTGCTTAATTTACACCATTTTTGTATGCCATAGATAATTGGTTCTAATTAATTAATAATTAGTCTTCCATAGATAATTGGTTCTAATTAATTACATGGATGCATATGGCTTTATAATTGACTATGTTTGAGGCTTTTGTGTACAATTGTTCAAGCACAATGTTTATGTTTGAGGCTTTTGTGTACAATTGTTCAAGCACAATGTTTTCCATGTCATAGGCAAGGGGAAATATTCTTGTTTGAATGAGAAGCTTGTGGATATAGGGTTGAAATATTCTTGTTTGAATGAGAAGCTTGTGGATATAGGGTTGTAGAACCACAAGGCACTTTGTTCTGTGGCATATTGGAACTGTAATAACTGATAAATGGAGCAAGAAACGAATTCTCTTAAATTTCTTGCTATATTATTCTTATGTATCAAAATTATAAAGCACGTTTTTCAACCCTGAAATTGCATCTGCAGTAAATCTAACTGATAATGAGAAATGTGTAATAAGCTATTTATTTGCAGCATGCATGATGTTTGGATTTACTTTGTATTTAAATAATTTCAAATTTTGATTTAAAATTTCGGTTAATCGGTTAACCGAAAAAAATTTCGGTTCGGTTAATTCGGAACTAGAAACTTCGGTTCGGTTAACGGTTAAAGGGTTTAACAAGCTCGGTTAATTCGGTTTTGGTAGTTCGGTTCGGTTAACCGAATGCACACCCCTAAATTCACATGATTATTTGTCAAATGGTCTTCTATTAAGGTAATCCTAGTCAATTTAGTCTAGCTCGACAATCACAAGATGATATTTACTCAATTCACACTCTTAGGGTTTTCACTTGTTGATTTAACTTTGTATTACAAGATTAGATAGAGATATTGGATGCGGTGCTTAAAATTTATATATATATATATTAAAAAAAAAAAAAATGGTGATCCGGTTCGGTCCAGCCTCTTCTTGCTGATCTAGCCCATCAAAATTTTAAAGAGACAGCAATCCCTAATACCCAAATGTGGAACCCACGAAATTGCGTCTGGACTCTTAAACAGAAAGAAATACAGAACCCCCAATTCTTCGTCTGCTCAATTGTTGAATTTTCTTCGATCTTTGTCACTTCTGGCGGTAAAGTTTAGATCTTTCATCCTTCCAGCATTTACTTGTGTACCTTAAAGCTTCGCTGCAGCATTTCTACATGATATAAAGATACAAATATGTAAACATTGTTTTTAGCTCTTCTGTGTATATGTATCGTCCGCAAGGTAGATTGTAGCATAATAATGCATGTATGGGTTTGCCTTCCATTCATTATCATGTGCCACAATATGTGTTGTATTGTTAACTCTTATCACTTCACCTTGTAATATAATGGGCCAAGAACACTGTTTTCTAACCACTTTACTTGTAATTCTAGTACTGCATATTTTTTACTCGTAATGTTCTTGTTGCTTCGATTCAATGGTTTGTGTATGGTTTATTAGTTTTTCAAAACCATCTCTTCTAAGTTCTAGTAGTGGCTGATATTAGTTAGAAAGAGCAATTAACTTGTTATTGTACTGACAAGTTTGTTGCACAAAATTTTTGCTGTTTGTGAGATTTTCACATTTATTTGTTGTTTTATATTTGTCTAAAACATTCCCATTCATGTATGACTGTATGAGATGAGCACTTCTGGATGGGCCTAACGAGTGAAAATATTTTGATAAACAAGTGAGGGATTTGAACTCGGGACCTTTTACCAAATCTATTATCATATTTAAGTAGTCCACCTCAATTAAAGCATTAAACATTTAGTGAGGATACAAATTTTTAAAATGTATTTATCTGCAACCAATTCCAACAATGGTGATATTCTCGTATTAGTATCCATTCTTCATCACGATACTTATTTCCTTTTATCAATATTTATTTTTTATCTAATTCTTTGTTGTCAGCAGGCATATCATTCTTGCGGGAACCACTCAAAAGTTCCGGTCTTTGACGTACTTGCAAATGCTTGGTCTCCTCCCACATTCACCATGCTCGACGAATTGTCTGAAAGAATTACTCAAAAGACTGCTATCCACATCTATTAATATTAGTCAGAACACTGCACCAAACTTCATAAACGAACAATGGAGTAATGATTACATAAGCTCATTGTGCAAACGGAAGCTATTTAAAGGAGCTCTCGAGGCATTCGAGCTATTGAAAAGGACTACGATTTATCATGTATATCCCAGCACATATACTAATTTGGTATACGCCTGCTCATCCTTACGGTCCTTGGACTCTGCACGAAAACTTTACAACCATGTCTTGATGTCTGGTTATGAACCCGATATGATCTTTCAGAATCATGTTCTTAATATGTTTGGAAAGTGTGGATCAATGAGGGATGCTAGAAGGGTTTTTGATCAAATGGTGGAGCGGAATGTGGTATCTTGGACTTCAGTTATTGCTGGGTACTCGCAAAATGATCAGGAAATAGAAGCAATAAGATTGTATTTTCAGATGCGCCAGTCGGGAATAATGCCAGACCCATTCACTTTTGGGAGCTTACTCAAAGCTTGCTCTAATTTGGGTGAGCTAGAGTTAGGACAGCAGTTGCATTGCCAGGTTATAAAGTCAGAAAGTAATTCTCATCTTATTGCTCAAAATGCTCTGGTTGCGATGTATACAAAGTTCAGCATGATTAACGAGGCAGCGAATGTGTTTTCTCGTATCAAGTTGAAGGACTTGATCTCATGGAGTTCAATCATAGCTGGTTTTTCGCAACTTGGCTATGAGTTGGAAGCCCTGCATCATTTTAGAGAGATGTTTGGTCATGGAATTTACCAGGCGAATGAATTTATTTTTGGCAGTGTATTTAGCGCCTGCAGCAGTCTTTTGCAGCCTGAATATGGAAGACAAGTACATGGTATTTGTATAAAATATGGGCTAGGGCAAGATACTTATGCGGGTTGCTCTCTTGCTGATATGTATGCGAGGTGTGGCTTGTTAGAATCTGCAAAAACTGCATTCTACCAGATAGACAACCCTGATATAGTGTCCTGGAATGCAATTATTACCGGGTTTTCTAGTAGTGGCGATGCTAGTGAAGCATTGGCTTTATTTTCGGAGATGAGGCATCTGGACTTTACTCCAGATGATCTCACAATGCGTTCTCTTCTCTGTGCTTTTGTTAGTCCCTTAGCCCTGTTTCAGGGAAAACAGGTACACGGTTTTATTATCAAGATGGGGTTTGATTTGTACATTCCGGTATCTAATACCTTGCTTTCGATGTATTCAAATTGTTCAGACCTTTTTAGTGCATATAGGATGTTCGGGGAAATTCAACACAATGCTGATCTAGTTTCATGGAATGCTATTCTTACGGTGTTTATACAACACAATGAGGCAGGAGAAGTTTTCTCGCTATTTAAGATGATGCTTCAATCTCATTATAAGCCTGATCGTATTACTTTAGTCAATATAGTTGGGGCTTGTGGGAAGGTAGCCTCTCTAGAAATGGGAGATCAAGCTCACTGCTATGCTCTGAGAACCGGGCTTAGTCTCGACATCACAATCAGTAATGGATTAATTGACATGTATGTTAAGTGCGGCTCAATGGAAAATGCGAGGAAGCTCTTTGATGGTATGGAGAATCGTGATGTATTCTCGTGGAGTAGTTTGATTGTGGGGTACGCTCAGTTCGGATATGGGGAAGAAGCCCTAAAGCTTTTCGGGGAAATGAGGAATTTAGGTGTCAAACCAAGCCAGGTAACATTTGTCGGGGTTTTAACAGCTTGTAGTCATTTTGGGCTGGTAAAGGAGGGGTGGCAGATGTTCCAGCAAATGGAAATGGAGCACGGAATTGTACCTACGAGAGAGCACTGTTCTTGTGTCGTTGACATGTTTGCTCGAGCTGGCTGCATAGACGAGGCCGAAGCTTTTATCAATCAAATGCCATTCGATCCTGACATCGTGATGTGGAAAACACTGTTGGCGGCCTGTAAAACACGTAATAATCTCGATGTTGGAAGAAGGGCTGCAGAGAATGTTTTGAAGATCGATCCCTCGAACTCTGCAGCCCACGTGTTACTCTGCAACATATATGCTTCTACTGGAAATTGGAAAGATTTTGCCGCAGTGAAAGGTTCAATGAGACAAAAAGGTATCAAAAAAGCTCCAGGCCAAAGTTGGATCGAGGCCAAAGATAGGATTCATGTTTTCTTGGCCGAAGATTGTCAGCATCCAGAACGAGAAAAAATATATGCAATGCTAGATGACCTGTGGTTGCAAATGTCGGACGCTGATTATGTTCCAGTTCATGTTTAAAGATTCAATTTTTTTATGAAACTCTCGAGAAATCTTCAAGTTATGCAGTCGGGATTCAGGCTAGTTCGAGCCAGATTCTAGACACAAGATGTACCCAAGGAAGACCTAACTTTTACGCGGAGAGTAAGTACAAACTCGAACTTTCTTGGAATCTTGGTAAGGTAGAAGTTAAAATGGTGCCGGTTTTCATTCATTATTTGCAGGCTAGGAGGCCATTGAAGGCTTTAAGAGGGCTTGTGAGACAAACGACGCCCACCAAATCAGCAAAGACAAAAGCGCGGTTGCAAAGTCCATTAGGCGTGGAGAATGGGACTCTTGAAAAGGGATCAGCGGGTTCTGTGAAGAAGCAGCTCTCGTACCCAATCTTCACCAGCCAGGCCAAGGTGTGCCGCCATCTCCATTGCTGGAAATACAAATGGGGAAGATCAACTAATTGTTCTCATTAAAATGGTGCTATAGCAGAGAACAATGACTGGAGAAAAAAGATGATTGTATTCATGTATTTGTAAAACTTCAGCTCCTCTGCAGAATTGTACTAAAGATTCATTGTTGTTTGGTGTCTGGTTCCAGATAAAGTCAGCAGAGTATATTGAACTACAGTCTTCATCTTTTGTGTATGTGAGTGACAACTCATTTACAAGTGACTAATGTGAAATTTCTTTAGTTTTTAAGTTCAAATTTCTATGATATCATAGGAGGATTGGGTTACCAATACAATTATAGATTAAACATCAAAATAAAAGGCAAATATGTGTGCAGATTAAATTAGCAAACATGCTTGGATTCGTTGGTCTTGTGTTTTACGTGAAACATATAATTTTGAAAAACAAAAAATACTTTGTTAAAAAGAATTACGTGTATCAAGTGAGATGGTTAATATGTTTGAAACTTGGCCTCGATAGGCTTGATTATTGACCAAATAGTCTACTTGATGTGACTTTGCCATATTTTGTATAGTGGGTATTCTATTAATGTTGGTAAGCCTTAGTATTGAAAAAATTAATTAATTTAATATTATTTATGCTATCATCTTTAATTATACATTAAAATAGTATTGATTATCTTTATTTTGTATAGTGAGTATTTTATTGTTGTTGAGGGAATGTCACATGATCGAACTTAATAGAAAAAAGTATATTAAACAGATACTACACTGTAATTGAGTCAATAACTTAATAGAAAAAAGTATATTAAATCAATACTACACTGTAATTGAGTCAATACTCATTACTCGATAGTACTATAAAAAAAAATAATAATAATGTCACTGTTATAATTAGGGGCGAGCAAAATATTGGTTAACCGCCCAATAACCGATAACCGAACCGACCGAAAAAGTCGGTTATCGATCGGTTTCGGTTATTAATATTAAAAAAAAATCGATTTTTCTGTGTTTCGGTTATTTTGCGGTTTTGGTGTTTCGGTTTCGGTCGGTGACCGATAACCGACTTACATACATATATATAACCATGGTCTGCCACTCTGCTGTTCACCCATTCATTCTACCAAGGGAAAATGACACTTTTTCCCCCTATGTTATATGCATAAAGCACTTTTCCCCCTGTGTTATTAAAGTGGCAGTTTTCCCCCTTCAGTCATTTTAAAAGTGGTAGTTTTCCCCCATGTAATGTTAAATTGACATTTTTGTCCTTAAAAACAATTATTTCATTTATTTTTATTCTCCAACTAATTATTACTAATATGTATGGAAGATCACGGTTCGGTACGAACCTAATCGAACACTGTAGCAATTGAACTTAAATAGTATGGACGGTTACGGTTACGATTCATAACCGAAAAAATAAAATAAAATAATTGTTGAATTTAGACTATTTTTAAATAAGAAATAAAATTAAAATAAATAAATAAGCTTTGATTGGCGGTTCAAAATCGAAATTGGAATCGAATCGTACCAATTTATCAAAATAAGTGTTTGATCATTTTCACTATATATGACTGTGGTTCAGTTCCGGTTTACGGTTCAACAATTATTTAATTTTATATTTTTCGGTTCTGAATCGTAACCTGAACCGTCCATACTATTTCAGTATGATTGCTACAGTGTTTGGTTAGGTTCGAACCGAATCGTGACCATCCATACATATAAGTAATAATTTGTTGGGGAAGAAAAATAAATGAAATAATTATTTTTAAGGGTAAAAATACCAATTTAACATTTTAGAGGAAAAACATCCACTTTAATAACACAGGGGGAAAAAGTACTATATGCACATAACATAGGGGGTCATTTTCCCTTCTACCAAATATTAATAGCCCAAATGACTAGAAGCCCAATATAAAAAACAAATGCCCAAACTACAGCTACTGCTAGTAAACCCCTAAATCCCTAATTTCTAATCCATTATTCCCTTCTCCGGCTCTTAGGTTATGTTCTCCACTCCACAGCCACGATGATTCTTCACTTTTCCCTCGTCTCTCACCGCTTCTATGCCTAACGCCTTCCGCCCTCAACGAATCTCCGGTCAGGCTCCCTCACACCTTCCGGCCTCCGCCCTCGCTACCTCATGCGGTCACGCCCTCCGGCCTCCTCCCTCACTAGTCGCTCCTCAGTCCTCACATTCTCACATCCTCAAACGGTCATACCTCACCTCAGCTTCGCCCTTCAGAGTTCAGCCAATCAGCCCTCTGTAGACTGCAGCTCTGCTTCACTGAATCACCGACTCACTGTAACTTCAAGTCTCCAAGGCTCAAAGTAAATTTCATTTGTTACATATTTAAAATTAAAAGGGATTTCCTACATTATATACTGTAATTGTTGCGACTTTAAATTTCTACGTGGAGTCTACTGTTACTGTTAGTGTTTCAAAATTATTTTGGAGTCTGTGTGTTGTTGTGTTTGGAATTTTTAAAATTTTCTTTAATTCTTCATTAATATTTTATGTAAAATTTTTTTAAAAAAATAACCAATGGAATTACGTACTATGTTTGAGACCTTGAGAAAATTAATATAACAATGGAGTTTCAAGTGTGTAAAATTCCAAACATTGTTACTGGGTTTGCATAATTGTATGATTAAGTTGTTAACTAGTAAAATTGTTCGGTTTTCGGTTAACCGATATAACCGAGGGTCGGTTATAGCATTTACGTCGGTCGGTTTCGGTCTTTCGGTTTATCGGTCGGTTACACATAACCGACCGTTTGCTCACCCCTAGTTATAATATGGTCCGGTTTGGCCCAGTCCCCTTTTGCTGGGCTAACCCGTCAAATCTGTAAGAGACTGGAATCCCTAATTCCTAATTACTCAAATATTTAATGTGAACATAAGTAATAAGTAAGTATATAATTAGTATCCGCGAACCGGTCCTTGCAGTTGAGCTATGGCGACGGACAAGGCTCCCGGAGAGCAACGGAAACGGACTCTGGAGGCGTTGGAACGGAGATTCGCACAAGCTGAAACCGACCTCCGCCGTCAAGAGGAGCACAACAACAAGAAGCAAAGAACTCTTATCGCCACTACTCCTCAAGGAAACAAAAACAAAACTCCTTCTCAGATTACTAATACACCTTCTTCCTCGGATCCCTCGATTTCAAATGCCCCATCTAGAAAAGGTCCGTTTTTTTAATATTAAAATAAATAAAAATCCCATCTTGTTTTTTTCCCAAGTCATGTTCCCCTTCCTCATTCGTTGATTAAACTTTATTCTTGGCAATTTCTGTTTTTGTGTGCCCTAATGCAAGTTTAGTTTAAGCCAATTTGCTTTACAAGACTGAGAATTTTTATTTTTTATTTTTACATTATTTGTTTAGTACATATAAAGATTGAGGATTTCTGATGTGTTTCATTATTTGTCTGTGGTACTATTTGCTGTTTAGAACCTGTAATTTTATGGAGGTTGAAATTACAGTTTAACATTACCTAGGCAGGCAGTGCTCCACATTTTATCTGATAATGTAATTTAGCTATGGAGGAGCAGAGTGTAATGGTAGCTAAAATGAGTGTCCTCTTTATTCTATAGGCAGTAGTTTCAATTAGTAATTTTTATCTGATAATGGTGGGGGAGGATATTGGGTTTATATTTCTGGTATTATTTGCTTAGTATAAACTTGTAAAAGTTTTAATTTTCCATGCTTCTGATTTTTGTTGATTTCATTATTATTTCTAGGTAATGTTTCATTTTTAGGTCATTCCTCATCACAAGGTACAATTCTAATTCAAAACTTTTATGTTTTCATTTTTGAGATACACATAAGAGTATGTTTTTTGTTGGGGATCATTTACTTTATGTTGTAATAATGCAACAGATGTAGAAGCAAACCACCCAGCATACTTTCAGCTCTTTCATTCTGTTGACGGGAATCTTCTATCAACTGTTAGCGAGGTAATATTACGCCTTAATTTAGATTTAACTGTCGGAACATGCTCCTAAAAACGTTCTTCGATTAGAGGTTAGGAACAGCTTCTTGCATTCTCTAACAATGTGCTTGGTTGGTATAGGTTTCGAATAGTAAAAGCACAGTTGATTATGTACTGCACGAGCTTCTCCAACATGGTGATTCAGCACAAAAATACATGCAGGGTTCTAAAAGTGTGAAAATTGACAACTATATTCTTCTTGATAATGTTGTGCACAAAAGTAGCATGTCTAGTAATGCTAGCTTGCGGGCTTTAAAGAGCTGCTCAAAACGATCCAAAAAGCATATGTCACTAAAGCAACACAAAAAATGTGGATCATTTGATTTGCCTCCGGAGCTCCACAAGTGAGTTCAGTACTTTCTTACTGAAGAATTTATCTTTTGCTAAAATGATTATGTCATGATTTCTTTGGGGTGGGTATTACTATTTTGAACAAAAAGTTAGATTTCAAGTCTTACATACACTCCGTTTTCTTTTTCTCTAATGCCCTTTGTTTACTTTATAGGTATGAGATCTACAAACAAATGCATGAAATGTGGAAGTGCTATATAAATAAACTTGTGAAAAGTGTCGGGTAACTATTTCTTAAAACTCTCTGGAGTTCTACATTTTTTTAACCAAATATTGCACTTCTCGTCAATCCATTGTTATTGAATCTTCCAACCTCGTACTACTTGACCCACTGGACCACCTTGCAGGAAAAACCAGTTGGCACAATGTCTCCTGAATGCGGACTTGCATGGTGCACTCATTCTAGGTTGAGTTATATGCTTCATCTTGATTTGCATACTACATTCAAGTATATTCATAAATAGGCCCTTTTAAGAAATGCAAAACCGAATACACTATTGAAATGAGATATGCAAAAACCAAGATATTTCTTTTTCTATGCCTGATCAACACAATGTTGAATGGGAATCCAAATATTATTGACATAAGTTCAATGACTAGTTTTTAGTTAATTATGCTTGTTGATAATTCTCCTTTTTTTTTTCCTTTTTCTTTTTGCCAGTTGCTCATTGCAAGCTAGATGGCTATACTGGACTAAATGGTATCATGATCCGCGAAACTGCAGAAACATTTGGAATAATTACAGAAGACAATAGATTCAAAGGTTTCCCTCTCCCAATTTAGTGTTCAATTGTTTGTTGAAAATTTACCCTATGCATAAAAATAAACTTTAATGAAGTTTCCCATCTTCTTAACTCCCTAATACATGAAATGAGAGTGAACATACTTGACTGTGTGCTCTCTATTTCTCTCTGCATGAAGCATAATTTTTTCGCAACCTCGTAATCCTTCTCATATGCATAATGTATAAACTGCAGTTGTGCCCAAGAAGCTTTCCGTTTTTATGCTCCAAGCGGATTCATGGAAGGTTACAATACTCGGGGACAAACTCGCTTCAAGAAACATGATCTCATGATCTTATTAAGGTGTTCAACATTGTCCACAATATCAGAATTCTGCAGAGCTTCTACAAGAAAACATCAGGTCTTATATTTGAACCAAGAATCATGGAAGGATAGCAGAACCATTTTTGGTAGAATACATTAGTGTTACAGAATCTGAGAGTACTTCCAGCACAAATATCACCATATTTACAGAACTGGGAAATTGGGTTAGCACAAAGCACAACTCTTAGTCACCTGAGGATGATAGATTGTAAATTTATAGATGCTAATCTTATCTTTGCTAACATGGAAGAACTCTTTGAAATTTTTGATAAATTGTAAATTTATGAGATGACCCTTTTTTTTTTCTTTTTTTTCTTTTTTTTTTTTCCGAGTGACGTGCGAAACTCGCAGTAACTACTCAAGGATATGCAATTGATAAACCTTACCTTGTGATCTTAGTTGGCAAAGTCTTACAAGGAGGGTAAACCGGTCTAGGTTGTCTATAGCTTACCTGGCCGATAAGTTATTCCCATTGGGAGTTGAGCGTGTATCTTCGTGGCTATTAAGTTAATAGTCTGACCAACTTGGTTTGTGACTTTAGCTGGTAAAAGACCAAAAGGAGAGTAAACAAATAACTGGTTCAAATCAAAAAGGTTAAACAGTGACATGCAAATAAGAACTATGCTTCAACATTAGAGTCTAATCCTTTGATGAATGATTCTGAAACAAAACTCATTATATTCTATGCAACTAAATCAAAGGACATTATACAAAACCACAAAGCATGGCAATATAGCCCTGGAGTCCAAAACCATAAGCTTTTCAGAGGCATCCATGTTCTCCACAGAGTCAAACTCCCCATCTTCTTCCCCATTCACTATACTCCCATTGCAGCACCGAGCAACACGGCCTGCAATCACCCTGCACACAACAATGGCCCTCTTGTTATCATCCCGGCCGCCCCGGCATTTCTCAGCTCTTCTGTGAGCTCTCCAGCTAGTCTTGGAAAGTGTCACAGGCCTCATATCCATTGCAGCATTATTATTATTGCTGTTATGGCGGCCAATGATCCTACAAACCCCGCAACTTCTCCTGTTACAGGTGCTCATGAATTGGCTGAACCCTAACGAGCACGTAATGGCCGTGCCCCTATACCTCAAAACCTCATTCCCATCACCCCACAACCCTCCCTTCGCCTTCACAGCCTTTCTGTAAGCTTCAAACCTTTCATAAACCCCGCTTTCAGGGTTCACTTTGAACACCTTCCGGATTGTGTAGGCGCCGCCATTGCGCTTCCATCCCGCCCGAAAAACCGCCTCCACAACCCCCAATAACGCCTCCCCTTCAACAACCTCTTCCAAGAGCTTAAAGGGTACACTAATCTCTTTCAACCTTGGAAGGGAGAAAACCCTTTTTGCATGGGAATCCAAGCTTTCATGGGGTAATATAGGGTTTTCTTCATAGTCTTCGGAAACAGGCTTTTCCCTTTTTGGGGAAACCACCACACTCGGCCTTGGCTTAAAGCATCTAATGGTGGAACTCGGGTGGCATGCTAGGATTGCTAGAGAACTCATCATCAGACATTTTTCCGACATCGTAATGATGTTTCTTTCTTCCCAAACTTCACTCTTGTGACCAGTGACCAGTTGAGACGAATATGCTTTCTCTATATATATATATATATAGATGAATAGTGTATCAAAAGGAATGAATCCATTAATGGAAAAAGCGGAGATTTGAAAATTTGAAAAAGATTGGAAATGGGTTTTAGTCGTTTAGATAGTAAGGAATGAGAGTGCATTAGGGGGGGTGAGAAGCTGTCATATAAATCAGTGCCAAGATTTATGTCGGAATTTAACAGCTTTCCATATTTATCCTATGAACAACTAAGCATATGCACGTTTATGTTTATGTGCCTTACTTTAATATCATTACCCATTTACCCTAATAATGCTGGCATTTACATTGGTTTTTTTTTTAAGCATTTACATTGGTTTTTTTTAATTGGTTATTTATTCAAAAATCAAAATCATATTTAGAGATATTTATATTTGAATCTAAAACGAGTTCGAGTCTTGTCAATGCATACTCTTGAATATTTGGGCTATTACAGATGAGCAGGGCTTATTCAATGCATATTCCCGAATAGTGATGACAAATTTTCTCGTCATCCAAAAACAGTCATAATTAGATATTATATTCGAATATAAAGAGTTATGGATTATTTGGTATTCTCAAAAGCATATAATGACATAAATATGTAATCTCACTATAATTTTGCGTTTTAATTGTTGATATGGAACAAATCCTTCAATTGATATTTGCCATTTATTTAAAATCATATTTAGAGATTACTAAATTTAATGCATTGTTAACCAATGTTGCAAAAATTGCTAGGCCTTCCTCGAGCGTCCCGGAGCGCCTAGTGCCCTTTTTATTTTTATTTTGTGTCCTTTTTTGAATTTTTAATGTTTTAAAAAGATTTGATAATTATAAAATATTTAATATTTTTAATAGTTAATACTAAAATATTAAATATTAACCTAAAATACAAATAGAATTGTAAAGTTTATAAAGATTTAAAGAATCAAAACACAATTTCACAAAGTATTGATATTAAAGTAGATGATTTTGATTGATTTATTTATTTATTTTACATTTTTTTGTGTTTGGGACCGATTTGAAAGATTTGAGATTTTTTTCTCAAAATAACGTCGTTTTAAGAAAAATAACACATTTAAAAAAAAAAAAAAACAATAGCTAATTGTTGGCCCGCGACCTTCTTGGCGCCTAGGCGTGATTTTTGCAACAATGTTGTGAAATCTATTGCCCCAAGAGCCCCACACCCTGACCCTTATAAGAGGGAACAAAATTAGAAGTCTTAAATTATGTCTATATTTTAATTTTACATTGAAAAGGTTATAAATTGTGCTAAAAATGTTGGATCATGCCCCTAAAAGAATGATCAAATTGGTGGACCTAAATGTCACGTGTTTGATTGATGTTGAATTCTTTTAAACAAAAATGTTGGTTGGTGTCTTCAATCACATTTATGTTTGTAACATATATTGATACAAAATAATTAATAGTAATCCATAAATAATATTCTTTCCATCCTATTACAATACACAACAATTAATATAGCTATTCATAAATATATCATGTTCTAAAAGGACAAATATTATGTTTATAATTTTTTTTATTTTCACTAACTATTAATAAATTGGTCAACCCTATATATATATATATATATATATATATATATATATATATATATATATATATATATATATATATATATATATATATATATATATAAAGGGAATGCTAACCAGAAAATGAAGAAAAAAGAAAAGAAAAACATTAAAAAATATTATTACTATTAGTTTGATAAGGTAAATAAACTTTTATTGGACGAAGATGATTAGAAACAAGAAATAGCTCTCATGAGGGTTGAGAGCCCAACTTGAAAAAATAAAAAATAAAAATTTGTTAACTCTTTAAGAAAAAATACCATTTGTTTGCAGTAAATTGGGGGAGCGGATTTATTTACAGTAAAGAAAAAAGGGCAAAAAAGTGCTTTATGTGTATCATTGAATACCCAAACCCAAAAGCAACTTTGGAGTCCTTTCCCAACTTGCTTAATTGCTTTGAAACATATTAATATAGTGAAAAAAATAAGCAAGATCCAGTCTGGGCATCACTTTAACCTTGAGAGTGATTAGAAAGCAGTATGATTACTCTGTTGATTGGGAAATTTTGAAAGATATCCTGTAAAAAGTGGGTCATAGTTGTTATCATCACCCTGCCCACAATGTAGTTGCAACACAGTACAACAAAAAGGAGTAGAAAAGAAGCCAGCAAAAACATGAAAAGGATGGCTTTATTAATGACATCTGGGTCACTATGCAAACAAATAGCTATGCAATAGATAAATCTCGCCTTATACTCTTAGTCAACATAAGATTACAAAGAGGTAAATTTAGTTTAAGTTGCTCATAGTTGACCAGTTCAAATTAAGAAGACTGCACCCACTGAGAGTCGAATTTGAAACCTGTTTGTAGTTATCGGCCAACAGACGGACTAATTTGGTTGGGATCGCCTATTAATTAGTGACATTTGTTCTGTCATTTGATTGCACAGCTTTATTATTGGGTTTCTTGGTCTTAAGTTGTAGGTTCGGTTGGTGGGAGTGGAGGTGGTTTCCATGGAGTTTCTTTGAAGCAATTTGTTGGTTTAGTTGGTTTTGCAATCTGTGTATTTGGATTAAAGCCAAGTTGATGCAGAGAAGCTTCATGAAATCATGAAAATCTTCTTTGTATTATGCACTTCTTTAGCCTGAGGATTTGTTCAAAAACATTTCAGGTGGTGTGGGGCCTTTTGAATCAAGAAAGTGTAATTTGTTTCATCACATTTTTCATTTTACTCCTGGGAAGGGATTAAATATGCAGACTCCGAAAGCAAGGTGATTCGTTATGTGTTCTTGATGCATTGATTTCACTTCAGAAATTGGGTGAACCAGAAGGTGATTTGATTTGGTTTGGTTTAGTTATTATTTTTTTGTGTTTATGATGCTGCAGAACTTCTTCTAAGGATCTGCAGCAAAGAACATCTGTTGCTGCGCCTCGGGCGGGTCGAAAGCTCAAGATTACAGCAGGTTCTGAGTCTGATTCTGTTGCATCTCCTAATCCAACCAGTAGGAATCCAAAAGGTAGGAGTTTGAAAGGGAATGACAGACAATCTCCACAAAGTTCTGCATCTGAGGTACCCTTCATTTATTTCATGGCAGTTGCAGTAGTTGTGGGGTGTGTGTAATGTTCTTCACATGAATTCAGTCATATGCACTCATGATCTTGCAAAAGTTTTGCTTTTGAGATTCAGATTTTCTGTTTGTGTTTTATCAACTATGTTGTTTTCCACCATTTTGTGTATATGTTCTGTTCTCTACACTATTTTGATATAGGCCCGTAAACCGTAGTCTATGATGCATGAAAACTCTTTAGAGTAGCATTTTCTATTTGGAAAAAATTTCTTTTTTTTTGGTGTTTCTGAAATCCTCAACTAAGTTGATCAGCTTGTTAGTTGGTTTGGTAAGGATAACACTTATGAGACAGTTTCTGGAGTTTCAATCCTTGGGACGGGTTATTAGATCAAATTTTTGATTAATGGGTAGGATCATTGACCTCATTAATCAAGATCCGACATGTCTCTCGAATTGAAATCCATGAGACGGTCTCAACCAAGTTTTTGCAGCTTAGTAATTGTAAGGCAATAAATTTGACATCCATTAAGAACAGGCTTGTTGGTCTTCTTGGTTTGTTTGAGTCAATCAGCATGCACAACCTAGACTAGTTTACTCGTTGTTGTAACAACTTATTAGACTTCTTGATTTTAAATCGATCAGTTATTTGTAAGCTGTTTTATTCTGTGATTCTTTGTCGATTAGAATTATAATACACAACCTCAACTAGTAATCGGGTTTACTAAGATGCTCCATGCATGCCATCTTTGATTTTGTGGAAAACTCAGAAGAAATTCCCCAGCAAAGCTTCGGAGTTAGAGACACATCTTCTTCAACTGCAAGAGGAGCTAAAGAAGGCAAGAGAACAACTAACTTCATCAGACTCACTAAAGAAGAAGGCCCAGCGCGAGTTAGAAGACACAAAGAAGCAGCTAGCCGCCATGTCCAAAAACCTCGAAGAATCCCAAAACCAACTCCTAGAATTCTCCGACTCCGAGGAAGCTCGGCTGCAAGAACTGCGCAAGATCTCACAAGACCGCGACCGCGCGTGGCAATCCGAGCTGGAAGCCCTGCAGAAACAGCACGAATTAGACTCCGCGGCTTTAGCGTCCGCCATGGCTGAGATCCAGAAGCTAAAGGCGCAGGTCGAGAGAGTGAGTGGAGCCGAAGCCGCCCAGGCGAGGCACGCGGAATCGGCGCACGGCGAGATTTGTCATCTGAGATTGGAACTCGCGGAGACGATTGGATTGGTTGGGGATTTGAAAGCTCAGTTGAATGAGAGTAAGGAATGTGCTGCAAAAGCTCTGCAAGAACTGGGTGAAGCTCAGATGCAGCTGGAGGTGGCACGGCTCACAGAGGAGACGCTGCGCGCCGACGTTGTTAAAGCTGTAAGATTTTTCTCCTATAATATGTTTTAAGAATGATATGATGTTCAAGTAGATGATTAAACTATACGTGAATACATAGTTGGGCTATCAAATTTAACAAATTATAATAACTCAAAATTATGCAATTAAATCAAAATTGACCTATTTAACTGGTCAATACGGAAATGATGGAGAGCAATGTTTAAATAAATAAATATATAATTTTAATTTAAAAATTAAATTGTTAACAAATTAACTGCCACTTCAATCGGTTGAACAAGTAGTTCTAAACTGATACTATAAGTCTATAACTAGAGATGTCAATTGTACTCATACCATACGGGAAACTCAACTTCTTGCCCGGGGACAAAAATAGGAGAACAGGGGGTGATGATTACTCTCCCGGCCCCCAAACACACACACACACACACACACATATATATATATATATTGTATTTAGTAGTAAAATATTTAGTAGTATTTAGGTTGAATATGAATATTTTTTTTTTTATTTTTATAAATTAAAAGTAGGGTTGGGGATTCCCCGTTCCCCGATAATTTATGAGGGAATGAGCATGGAGAGATTTTTCTCGTCCCTGCGCAGGAATGGGGTATGTATCACGCCTCCACCCCGTCTCGTTAACATCCCTATTTGTAGTAGAGTCGATATTACTAAGAAAATTGCCACGTCAACATTGATAGGTTAAATAGGTCAATTTCAGTTGAATTATATCATCTTAAATTGTTCAATGAACCAATTGCATTTTCTTTTTTCAATTTAATGACTTGATTACATATTTGTGTGTGGTTGACCTATTTGAAAATTCTAATTATTATATTTTATATATTTATATATTAATAACAAAGTTTATTATTTACTTTGGTTGAACTGAATTACCAGAAGGAATCATGCAAATCCATGGCTTTTGAATTGGAATTGGAGCAATCAAAGAATCAAGAAACTGAGAGCAATGATTTGAAAGCAGAGATTAATCAGCTAAGATCAGCATTGGAGAGCTCAGAGAGAAGGTACCAAGAAGAGTACATTCAAACCACTCTGCAGATCAGGACTGCCTATGAGCTACTGGAGAAGGCAAAATCAGAATCATTGCAGAGGGAAACACACCTGGAGGCCAAATTAAAAGCAGCAAACTCCGAAATCGAATCGTTGCAGAAAGAACTGTCAACAGAGAGAATATCAGAGCTAGAATCAGAGCTGAATAACTCAGAAACGGCTTTAGCAGAGCTAAAAGCCTGCCTGCTGGACAAAGAAACAGAACTGCAATGCATTGCAGAGGAGAACAGTTTGCTGAAATCAGAAATCCAGGACAGGGAAGAAGGAAAAATCATCATGACTCGAACACTCGAAGAATCAGAATCCTCGACGACCATTGATGAACAGCTGAGATCGGCCCAGGCTGCAAACCTGGACCTGCAGGCTGAGCTGAGAAGGCTGAAAATTCAGTCGAATCAGTGGCGAAAAGCCGTCGAGGCGGCTGCCGCCATGCTGTCATCTTCAACAGGCAATAATGGGAAATACTCCATGGACTACCACACCCTTGGTGGGAAACTGGGGTCACCATTGTCTGATGACATCAATGAAGATGATGACTCCCACAAGAAGAAGAATGGGAACATGCTAAAGAAGATTGGAGTGCTTCTCAAAAAAGGTCAGAAATAAATAGAAAAAACAACAAACTTTTTGCAAGTTGCAATGAAACAGAAGAGTGATTTCTTTCATTAGTTAATAGTCCTGCCTTGTAACAAATTAAAGAGTTTCTTGAAGTGTTATGTAAGAATGGTCTATTATTGTAAAGCGTGATGTCGTAATGCAAAAATAAGACAAGAAGACAGTATAGTTTGTATTTTGTAATAATAATAAATAGAGAATAAGTATCAGACAGTTTTTTATTTTTGGATTACGACGTCGTGTTGTATGGTATTGTAAATTTTTATGTACTCCAACAATTTTTTAAAAATTAATTTCTATCATTTTTTATAATAGTTTGAATTCAAAATAGCCCGTCAAATAAATGTCTAAAAATCACGAATTCGACTTTTGTCAATATATTCTCGAGATAATCATATTGAACTTACCCAATATATCTAAAAAATACAAAAAGTTGCAAAGTATGTATGAATAAATATTCACATTGCAAGAGAATCAATAGTAATAAAACAAATAATAATAATGGAATGGAAGATATACTTGTAACTATATAAGGTTATACTTGTAAATATTGTGCACCTCAATCTGACAATAATATAAGCCCAATAAATCAAAATTTGGGCTGACCAATCAGGCCCAATCTTCAAGCGTGCACTATATAATCTCCTGCGCCAACAAATTGATTAGGTTTAGGGTTTTATCAAGCGGCTGCATAGCATCTCCATCCTCAGACCCTACTCCGAAGCCGGAATTTTCTTCACTCAGCAAACATGGGGTATGTTTTCAGTATATTCCACTTTCTCAATCTCGAAATTGCTCAACTTTTGATTTGATACGAATGGCGAGTTGCTATTTAGTTCGCTTAGGCTTCATAGTTGAGAAATTCTATTGTCTGCAATATCTCACCTTAAATGTAAAAGCTTTTTAAGTTTAGGGGATAATTCTATGTTTCAGAAATATGATGTGTGCTACCTTCATGGTATTTTCTGATAATGCTGAAAAAGTGTTTAAGAAGCAGTTCACATGTTAAATATGGATAATCAGGTAATGTTTGTATATGTTGGTTGAATGATATGTATTGAGGAGATCTAGAGTTTTGAGGCAGAATTGTGCAGTAAATTAACTAAATCTTTTACCATAGGGAGTGGGATAGTCCAAATCTGATCATTTTAATTTTAGTGGAATTCTTGATAGCATGATAAACGGTAATGATTGTAGTTTGTCTTGCTAAGTTATGTTGTAGCTGCCCCACTCCTTGTTTTTGCAAGAGTTAGCGGTGTGGTGTATGAATGTCTGCAGGCTGAAGCTGTCCAACAGATTGTATTTTTTACATATTTTCTGTAATGTTGCAGGAAGACACGTGGTATGGGAGCTGGACGCAAGTTGAAGTCCCACCGTAGGAAGCAAAGGTGGGCTGACAAGGCTTATAAGAAGTCCCATCTTGGAAATGAATGGAAGAAACCTTTTGCTGGTTCATCCCATGCTAAAGGCATTGTGCTTGAAAAGATGTAAATCCACTTCTGAGATTTTGATTTGCTTTTTTTTTTTTGTTGGTGTTGAATTCACAATCTAATCATTCCATAACTGCTTGTCTGTCCGTGTGCACAGAGGTATTGAGGCCAAACAGCCAAACTCTGCCATTCGTAAATGTGCTAGGGTTCAACTCATCAAGAACGGGAAGAAAATTGCTGCATTTGTTCCCAATGATGGTTGCTTGAACTACATCGAAGAAAATGTAAGCTCATTCTCCTACTCCAATTCTTACATGCCACTCCTGCTTGGTAATGATTCTCATCTAACCTTTTCCGTGTTATTACTTTGTAGGATGAGGTGTTGATTGCTGGATTTGGAAGGAAGGGTCACGCCGTGGGAGATATTCCTGGTGTTAGGTTCAAGGTTGTGAAGGTTTCTGGTGTCTCTCTCCTGGCTCTCTTCAAGGAGAAAAAGGAAAAACCAAGATCTTAGATTGTGAAATCCTCCTGAGCATCTTAGTTTGATGATAACAATAGAGATGAACTTTTTGTTGTGTCGGGTTTTTGTTTGGTGAAAACTTTCCTATCTATTTACTGTACTCGAATTTTGTTGTCTATTTAATTAAAATATTCATCTAAATCGGGTTCTCTCATTTTGTGTTACTGTTAATGCTAATGGGCTTCTTTATTGTCAAATCTGCACTGGAATTTTGTTGTCTATTGATCTCTAGGTCTCGTTTATCCAATTTATTTAGGATTTTCAGGTTCTAAATAAGAATCTAATTCTAAATGGGGGAAATAATAATTTATTATTTATTTGTTCCTTCTTTTTTTTTATGATACATTAGGATTTGAGCTTTCCCTCGACTAAATAGTACTCCTTAAGTTTCTACTCTTGTTTGTAACTCTGATTTGAACCAACTGATTAGAACCCTCACACTGTGCAAGACTTTAAGATGATTGAATCAACTGAGCTAACTTGACTTCCCAAAAGGGGTCACCCATCCCGACCCCTTTTCTAGTATTACAACAAAAAATAAAAAATAAAAAAAATAGAGCAAATCTTTGACATACACATCCAACAAATACAGTTACTCTAACAGTTATAATGATGGTCAGCTGTATTATTCTAGTTCGAAGCTTTCTATATAGTCACAAGTGAACCAATTTGTCAGTAGCTAAATCTCATCAAATGTGCATGTAATGGCAAGGTGAACAGCATCTAACTGTTTGACTATGAATATGCTACTATGGTACAAAGTAACTAAGCACAGGGAACTATTAACATGTCTCAGTCCCCTTGAAATGCCATATTGCCATTGACTGCTGCAGATCTTGGATCACTTCGCTTGCCTTTCAAACACGGGAGGCATCAGGTGGTGTTGGAGTGTAATGAAGGCGGTAGCTAATAAGTGAAGGGCCAAAAGTGCTGTATTTGCCAGGACTGCTGAAAGCCTTCTCAGCATCAGATTGCCTCTTGAAGACGACTTTTGCACACTTGGTCTTGCCCAGGCCTTCCGTCTTGGACTCGTCGAGAGGGCCAAAGCGGCTGAATATCTTGTTGAGATCTGCTCCCAAAGGAACAGCTTCCGGATTTTGAAAGTTAAGAATCAGTGCGGTTGGATTGGATTCCTCGTCTTTGCCATCCACAAGACCAGACGGATCATCAGATTCTGACTCCATATTCACACCGTCTTTTTCTTTCACATCTAATTGACCAGATGGATCATCAGATTCTGGCTCTACATCCTCACTGCCTTTTTCTTTCACATCCACATGACCAGATGGATCATCGGATACTGACTCAATAACCTCACTGCCTTTTTCTTTCACATCCACATGGCCAGATGGATCTTCAGATTCTGACTCAATAACCATGCTGTCTTTTTCTTGGTTCTCTGTGTTTGGGTTGGCAGCAACAACCACGTCCAATTGACCAATGGAAGTATTCTTCTCGTCCTCAGGGTCTTCTGATAATGCTTGCTCTTCAGGATCGTGTAACTCGGCATTTTCCAAAGTTGAATTCCTAAAATCACAGAAAAATCTACTAAATGGAACCAGCATGCTATACCCATTCATGGGATCTTTGGCAGCCAAGGAGAGCTTTAAGAGCATGTCCTGAACAGGAGGGAACTCTGCCAGAGACTTGAGAACTGGAGGTGATCCACCAAGTTGAATTGCAGCCCTCTGTATGCGCTCTCCTATCCCAAGAAGTTTCTTAGGCAGTATAGACTGGTTATTACCAGTTTCAGGTGGCTTAGATGTTTTTGTTCTCTTCATTTTTACGTCACTCGATGCTAGATTGCTTGCTTTGTGCTTATTATCAGAAGACAGAATGTTTACTTTCCTATCAGTTTTTTTCTTACTGTTCTTGCCACTACCAGATATCAATTTTACCTTCTTTTCCATATGGTCAGTATCCTCAGGGTGCCGTCTACGCTTCACAGAAGTACTCTTTGTGGCAGTTTCCTTATCACTTCCAGAAGGAACTCCATCATCCTCAGTCCAACCTGGAACTTCTTCTTCCCTATCTTGCAACACTTGTATGTCAGCATCATTCTCCAACAACCCATCACATTCTCCCAGTGCAGATAGCTTATCATAACAGTTCCAACGATTGAAAGCCAGCAACTGAGCTCTTGCCACAACAAACCCCAATCTATCAACACCATCACACTGGGAGGTTGCTAAGGACTTCAAATGTTGAATAAGTACAGCAGGGCTAAAAGAGGATGCCGTTGACAAGTTGTCACCACCATCTCTTTGACATGATTCCTTTTGAATGCCACGGTTGACCACATTCTGGGTTTTAAATTTAACTTGCACCTCCTTTGGCACGCATCTGCAAGACAAACCAAATTCAACTCTTCTAGAGACCTCATCCAATACACAATCTAAGGCATGACAGAAGGCATCTGTATAGCACTGTTTCTCCATTTGATTGAAGTACATCCTAAAAGGTTTTATTCGAGACACATCATTCCATGCAAATGTATGATCCCCAAAGTAGGCTATTAGATGGGTATCTTTCTTAAAATACTTCATTGCTTTCCGTGATGCAGCAGAAGATTCAAATATCTGCCCTGGCCACCAAGGATGACCACTCACCTTGCCCCATACAAGATCATTCACACTATACTCTCCTTCATCCTCTGTTCTAGATCCCTGCACGCATCCTTCTATATTCGAAGCAGCATACTTAACATCTTTTCCATCAGCATCTTCTGGCTCCATGTCCATCAACTTCCCTTCACTTACCATTTGTGGGTCCCCATTTAAGCCGGCCTCTTCAATATAAGTGGCCTCATCACTCATACAATTAACTGCTACAGTTGCATTTTCGTCATCTAAACAATCTCTACTCTCAGTTCCTTTATTCCCAATCCCATTCATGGAAACCACTTTATCCTCAGAGTTTTGCTGTGTATCTAAATCCATATCATGGCAAATCCCTGTCCTATCTGTGGCAGAATCCAGAATTCCCTCTTCGCCTAATCTATGAACATGTTCCACATCATCATCTACACCCAAATCAACAGAAGCTTTACTACAACTCTCTTCCACAAACGAACCGCTAGCAATCCGAACACAATCAGTTTGTCCCTCTTTGTTATCCACTTTTAGACCAAGTTCTATGTCTGAGGCTTCAGTATTTCCAACAACCCTTGATCCTTCCCCTGAAGCCCCACACGCCTGATCACAGAGATTCTCCGTTGGGGTTTTGTTTCCTAATGGATCAGTAATCACATTCTTTGCTTCAACTGAAACGCCCTCTGAATTCAAGTCAACACCCTCCAATTTTGCAGACATTACCACAAACCCTAAAAATACCATAAATAGTTACATATACTCATATACACCTATATATACACTAATACAACATCCCCACGCATCAATAAACGCCACAAAACAACACATTTAATACGCAAACCAAAATAATAGAGATAGGTAGAAAATGAGAGAGCAGGGTTTCACCTGACTGACTCAGCTTGAATAGGAAATAACTTCCAGCGATTGCTATTCAGGGAGATGTAATAATAAGAATAATAAGATTCAATATGTACTGTGTGTTACGACTTACGAGTATTTTACGTGTAGGGCTTTCCGGTGCCGGAAATGGCTGCGGCGGCGGCGCTGCTTAGGAAAAGAAGCAGTCGTGGCCGTCTGAATTTTGCGTGGAAATGGGGGAGACCACCGTCGTTGAGTTTTGATGCTGTGGAGTGTTGGCCAAGCGCGGCGTAATATCAACTCATCATTTTCTAACATGGACCACAAGTTGCACCGTACCCCGGCATGTGTACATTTTTTTTTAGGCTCATGTAAAATAACTCTTAAAATATAGAGATATAAAATCATACTTTGCGAATTGATGACCACTTTAAAATGTCAATTGATCATGCTCAAAATACCAGACTTGATCCCTTGTCTTTTTCTCTAAACTTCATCAATATAATCAATTGATCTACTCAGACAATTATAATTAAGCTTATCAACACTATTTGTTGTCATTGTCACTGTTTTCTTCTTCTTTTTTTTTTTTTGAATTTGATTTTCCGAGTTGGGCTATAAATGTTGGGCCACTAATAAAAATTTACTAGTTGCCAATATCGGCCCATTTAAATATGATACAACCCCAGTAAAAGAGTCTTTGATTACATGGCTACAAGGCTACAATCATGAAGGACGAATGAATATAGCCCATTGTCATCACAAAGGCCTGAATATAGGCGTAATCCCAATGGAGTCGGCTCATGAAGCCCATTACGCTAATGCTAGTCTTTCGACTTTAAAAATGTTACTATTCATAGTCTTTCAACTTTCAAAATTTAAGGAACTACGGTTATCACAGAGACACAATGGATAGTTAAGATTTGATAATTAAAGAATAGTCGATGCTTAACTTGGACCATGTAACATTTTGAAAAGACAACGGGTGATCGATTTGAAAGATTAGAACTAAACTTATCAAAATCATTATACTCAGAGAACTCTAGATGATATTAACTAACATTCAAATTTGTAATCTTATAACTTTTAAGTCAACAGCTAATCTGCCCAACTTGACTAGGTTGTTCGGTGTTAAATGCAATGATGGTAGATGAGTACATGGGTAATACCAATGTGGAAAAGAGCGAAGCCTCCAAAACCGAAAGACATTCGACTGCGAAAGAAAGAGGAAGGAGTTGTCATATATACGGAGTGTCAGCACATGATGATGCTGGCTCGTGAATGGGAGATAGATAGATAAAAACATCCTTGAAAAGTGTCACGGAAAGATCTGAGAGATCTCCGGCGAGTCTCATAGTGCAGTAGTGGCGTGCCCAGGAAAAGACTGCACCTACTGAACCCCCAAAAGGCGTCGTCTGACTTCCATTGACAAGGCAGTTTAGTAGAAGCGGCAATGTGTGTGCGCTTAGGCTTTCCATTATGGGCCACTACAATGCCCTCTGCACCACCTTTGCTTCCTCAATTCACCTACACCCTCTGCTTTTCAATCCCAACATTTGATTTTTTTTTTCTCAATTAAAATTTTAAACTCATAATTAAACCTACGTAAAGTGATTACTTTTTATGATATTTGGTGCGACACCATTTAGCTGTGTTTGGAATTGCAATGAATCTCATTAAATATATTGTTTTGTTGATACGAAAGACTTTTGTTTAAATTTTCTAGAAAGCGGTAATGTACTAATTATTAGGAATATAGAGTACACTACACTGTTCAATGATTTTCATTACCATTTAAATGGAATCATTAAAAAGGTTATAGTGCGAGATTGGACTTGTTCAATACTGCACATTCATAGATAATCTAAATACTATGCACTAGATGGCAATATATCAATTATATCATGATTGATCTCATCCTAGTTTACATAATTTTAAAAATCTCTGAAAGATTTAGACCCTCAATTTTTTCAAAATTATAATATATATATATATATATATATATGTATGTATGTATGTATAATACAAGTTACACATTGATGTAACTTGTGCGTCTAGCAAACATTGGTCACCAACTACTGATCACTAAACATTTCGTTTTAAAAAATAAATAAATTTTGATAAGGAATTGCCAAAAAAAAAAAACCATTAATCTTGTCATAAGGATTTTTGTTTTTGGCCATGGTAATTTAGTATTTACAATTTTAATTGTTGTGGAAAGAAGGCAAACAGCGGGCGGTCAGCGGTGAAATAGTGTTAGGTAGGTGTGGTTCCAAAGAAGCAGCTGTTCAGAGATTACTGTGCCTGTGTCACGTAGCTTACCTCGTACCTACACGTGGCCACTGTCACTTTTCAGTGTGAGCTGTCCAACAAAGTTTTTGCAAACTCACATTAGTTCGTCACGTCCAATCGTTTTTTCATACTCTTTTGGTATTAATCATACGGCTTAAATCGGCTAATTATATTTATCATTTTGCAAACGCATATGATCGGTTGCATGCCATTTTCTTCTGCCATCATTTTCTGTCTATAGTCATTATATTGGACTGTCCAATGCTTATCTGATTTGACAATACCCTGAACGGTTTCACTGATGCAACCAACCCCCATTTTTGTAGTGAGCGATAAATTTAGATTATTTATAGTTAATTGGTTTAAATTAATAACAGAATGCTTTTAATATTGTGATTATCAAGCCAACGGCAAAAATTTAGATTATTTATAGTTAATTGATTTAAATTAATAACAGAATGCTTTTAATATTGTGATTATCAAGCCAACGGCACAATTAACCCATTTGATTTACTACCAAGGTGAGTTTTATTTTGAATCTACTTGACGAAAATACATTGGGGAATCCCATGTAGTAAAGTTCTTTTTGTTTTGAATAAAGTGATAAAATTGGAATGTAATGAATTTTTAATTGTATGGTTTTCATCAAATTGCTGTTTCAGGTTGGCAAAGGGTCAAATAAGAGTGGGGGCAAAGGAGTACAAAAGAGGCAGGAGGCTTTTAACAGTATACGGATAAACCTCCTTTTCTACTATGTTTCTGCGGGTGCCTGAATCCTAAAGTAACGCCGAGGATTCCGGATGGTACTTTCGATTTAGGAAATCCCTGTGCACAGAAATGCTACTGTTCACATGTGGCACTACCATCGGAAAATACAAAAAGTATAATTAACCATTTCCAAAGTAGGGGGCGACGTGGAGGGCTTTAGTCCAAAGAATAAAAAAGTTAGATAAAATAAAATACGGCAATGAAGTTATGGAAGAATAGGCAGGTGTTAACAAGGCACTTCAAGAATAAAATTGGACAGTTTCTCATACTTCCATATTAAAGGGGAAAAAGCCACAGAATTAACATTTCGGAGTTAAGTGCAGGCAAAGATGAATTTGAGCACCAGTGGGCAGTGGCACCCTATCATACATTCTGATGTAGTCTAAAACCTTGAGCTTTAACACTATTAAAGCTATTGTAATTGTATGCAGTCTTACAAATCACTCAAAACAGAAATGAGCAGCACATGGCCTTGTATGCGTAGTTAGAAACCAAAACCCTGTTTGTGCGTAGCAATTGTTCATTTTGCTCTTACCTAATTTCAGAGTACTAAGGGAGGAAAGAATTGACGGCAGTAACCGACTACCTGTTGACTTCAGCTCCGGCAGCAAAAGTGAGCAGTGCTGTTCATAGTTTGAATAGGAGGTGAAGAATGGTGGTAGGGTAACATTCCACCAGAGAAATGAGGTAGCCGGGCAGCAGCCGAGGAAGAAGTAAAGGTTGTGTTAGCGAATCCTGATGATGCTGCAGTAGAGAAGAGTGTTGCTGGAGGAGTCCCACCATAAGCTTGAGCCCAGTTTGGTGAGGAATCAATTTCCATGCCCTTCCCTATTGCTGTTCCCTGCATTAAGTGGCAAATTGACCATTGGTGACTGGAAGACCAAATTTTCTTTCAAGTGACTTAATATCCATAAATCACAAGTAACAATAGCTGTCATAGATATATTTGCCCATAAGACAGAGTTCATTTGGACCAGTATGATTTTCACACGGGTGAAAGGTAATAACTCACTAAACAATTGGTTCAATATGTATACATTCAAATGATTTTTGCAGAGTTCAGGTGTTACTAACTCCTTTAAACTCTAGCAACGACAGTGTAGATTTCAAAATAGTGTAGGCCTAGAACATTATCAGGAGCAGCAAGAGAAGAATGAATTGTCTAGAGAGTAAAAATAATGACAGTCAAATGTATAGAAATCTTGTAGTATGCTTCAAACCATGCTAGACAAGGGGATAGTGGGATACCTTGTAAATGGGAAAGAATTGAGTATTTACTCCATTGCAGATAGGAGGATGCTCAGAAAGCAATTCATAGCCATGTGGTAGTAGTTCAGATTCCACTGTATTTGAAGCAGAGGCCTGCATACGAAGGAGGACAATTTAAACCGGTTACAACACAGAAGAATTTAGTGTTTCAATGCACTATCTAATACAAACCAATTAAAAAATTAAGATGGGAGGGAAAAATCAGAAATATGAAAAGAGTTGCATAGAATGAGATAAAGTTTTAAATCGAAGCCCTTCAACTTACCCCCACTCCCCACTGCTTTGGACTGGCTAAACCACTTTGCAACTGGAGGGTTCCCATGCCATCTACAAAACTAGTAGGAGCAATGCCCAAATGCAAATCCAAATCTTGGCTGCCACCTGCATGAAATGCCAGGGTCCTATTAATGGACATGTTCACCAAGGATTATCAATGATAGATGTTGTAAAGAACCTTTACCTCCAGTATCAACTTCAGAAGTCAACTCTTGTTCATATGCGCTTAGTTCAAAATTTGTCACAGCTTCCCTCCCATTTAATTTTATGGCGGCCTTATCATATGCCCTGATCAAAAGCAAAACAAAATTCCAAGTCAACTAAGTTCTAGAAATGTTATGTTGAGAGGCTGGATTATATAACATATAGGAGCAAACAGTGAACTTATGATAATAGGACCTTGCAGCTTCTATCTCACTGTCAAACAGTCCAAGGTAGATATACCTGCATCCAAATGTTATATGCTAACCGATAAGAACATGTACTCCTCAGTTTATTAACAATGCTATATCATGATAATGTAAAAGGATATCCATTTTAACCAACAATGAAGGTAATAGAATCTTACTTCTTGCCAAGGAATTGCCCCATTCGAGCTTCCCATCGTCCACATTTGTGTAGGGTAACTCCCCTATACTTTGAACTCCCTCTAGAAAACCCAGTGCTCTGACGACGGAGAATGTGCACAAACTCTTCCTTCGTGAAGTTCTTCATCTGCATAGTATTCAAAAAATTTACAATGATGATGTGATGGGATATCAGAACCACCATGAATACTAATAATACTACCCAACCTGCTGGAGATCTTCTTCATAATCGCTGACATTAAAATTAATATCAGCATCTAGTCCACGAAACTTAATTGCAGCACGATCATATGCCCTGATATTAATAGAGGTTCTTCAAGTTAATTCCATCCATCCATTACTATAAACTCAGCAAATTTGAACCACAAGACCAGTATAAAGAAGAACCCAGCTTAAGATATTCATTACCTAGCAGCAGCATGGGCAGTATCAAATCCTCCTATGAACACATTTAGATTCCAAAGTAAGAATAGATCATCAAAAATGTATCAGTAATGTTTCAATATATCAATATAACATCTACTAAAAACATTCGCTTACCCAAGTAAACTTGTTTCCCACAGTCCCTGTAAACAAAAACAAAGCCATCAGAATTGACATTAGAATCGAACAATTTGTGATCGGGAATGAGATAAATCATCTACTATGTTTCTTACTGCATATAGCTTTGACCAAAATTATCCAGTGATATTACCTGATCATCAATATTTAAACAAATGTCTTATGGACATCGGTGATGAATTATGTTAATCAGAGATTGTTCAGTATTGCAAACAACTGTTTGAGACTCCTCTAAACTCTCAATACGGTTATTACTCCCATTGAGGCATAAATATGAACCCAAGTATAGCAAGTAGATAAAATCGATTTCCAACAGCGATTAGTTGGTGTTAGCTAAGCATTCCCCATGCATTATCCACAGATTATGTCTAATTATATTGTGCAAATTTGACAAAAGCATCGAAGAACATATCCGAAAAATAGATATCGTCTATCACATAATAGTGTGAACTTACCAAATGTGAGATTCCCATCTCCCCGTCCTTCGATAGAATGTGACTCCACGGTACTGAGAGCTGCGGGACCTCGGTCCTCTTCTACTCTTCTTCACCTGCGGCCTCTGAGGCGGCAAAATCATAATCCTCGGATCCGCCACAATGCCATAATTGGCCGAGAGATCCAACCACTGTTGCTGCTGCTGCTGGTTGAACAACACCGCCTCTCCCCCGCTCAACGGAAACAGCTCCTTCGTCTCAAAACCACCTCGATTCTCACTCTCCCCGTACTCCTTCCCATCCTCCTCCCTCCTCAGTATCTCAAACGCGTATCCATCCGAGCAGGAGTACTCGTCGTCGCCGGCGGTGCTGGAGGTCTCCGCATTCACAACCGAGGAATTCGAGGTCCCCGATAGCTCCAGAACCTTCTCCGACGCCGCCACCACACCTCGATCGCCGATCGCCTCCACCGCGCTGAGATTGAGGTCAAACATCGCCTCTCTGTAGCGAAACCGCAGCTCAAACGAGAGAATACAACTACAGAACCAACTCCAACGAACAATCTATAGAGAGAGGGAAAGAGAGGAGCGAGAAGTGGTGAAGAAGAAGAAACGAATGTACGTATACAGGAGTATACGGGCGGGTATAAATGTATACGTACATATATATATAGAGAGAGAGATAGAGAGAGAGAGAGAGGTTAGGGGATTACGGCATTTGCTTAGGGGGGGAGAAGAGGCCGGCTCTCAAGTGTCTGTAGCTGTGAAGCTTAGCATTGTACGGTAGAGAGGGGAAGAAAGTGTGAAAGAGACCGAAATGGAGAGATATTATAATAATAAAAAGAAACGTTTTGTGCGTGCTTAGTTTTGGCAAGTATTGTGTCTGTACGTATATGTGCTGCAGGAGGAGACACCAAAGAAACGAGAAAGAGGCGGAGTTTATTGCAAGTCTGTTACAGAGCGAGCCGTGAACGGTTAGAGCCAATATCTTTCTCTCTTTTTTTTAAATAAACTTCAACATATATATATATATATATATATATATATATATATATATATATAATGAAAAATGCAATTTACTCCTCAAATTTTATCCATAATATTTCCTCTTATGATGTGTCTAATAATCATTGGTTGTCTATAAATTGAATGACTCTACTATTAGTTAAAAATAAAAAATAAAATTACTTGAGCAATTAGGAAATACCCGGTAAGGAGAAAAAGATTAGAGTGGTAGGTAGCATTAGTCTATATATTAAATTAAATAACAATTAAAGTATGCCTTAATTGAGATAGGACAAATGTCAATTTATCAAAAATTCAAGTCAATGATAAAAGTCATGAGCCTCAAACAATGACGACGATAGTTAGATGAGGTCGATCCTTAAGCGGCAAAACACTTGGTGTTGAAATTATTATTATATTATTTTATCAAATAATGTGTAAAATATAAAAATAAAGATTATCATCAGACAACTCAAAACGTTCTTAAGGCAACACAAAAATTACAATCCCACGATTAATCTCCTTCATTTACAGTAGCACGTAGCGTTAGTTCACTCTCTCAAGTCATCTTGGCCTTCGAGGCTCTGTGGATGCGTTATTGACATTTATCATTGACTTGAATTCTTGATATATTAGCGTATGTCCATGTCATATCGCATGACCTTAACCTTTAGTTTTAGTCCTTGTACTTGGCTAGCAGCCCTTGTAGTTAAATGTTATTGATATCACACGTCCCTACCAAGATTTGTGCAATTTGAGCGCCCTACCCCCTCCACCCAATATCTTTACAAGACAAATTACATTTAAAACAATTCAACCAATTCAATATTGATGTGTTTTCAAAAAAAAAAAAAAAATCAATATTGATGTCAACATTCTTTTTTTTTTTGAAGAAGAAGAAATGTCAACATTGTAGTTACTTTAATTAATCACTCTCATATATGGAGTGTATAGATCATTTTGTTTAATATATGAAAATAAAATAAAATAAGTAACAATCTGAATATGTTTTAATCAAACAAACTGAGCAAAATAAATATCCATATAAAAGTATGCATTCCCCCATCTGGGTTAACATATGAAACTTTAAATCTTTCAACCAATATGACTCTTTCAACTCTCAAGTCAAAAATCAATTGACCAATCAATCTAAAATAGTTTCATAAGTTTTACTTATTAACAACAACATAAAAATGTTCAACACAATAAACTTAAACATCACTGTTAATTAGTACCAGTTTGGACCATATGCAGTTAAAGACACTACACATGTCTCAAAGATTTACACACCCAAAATATACAAAGTAATATATACAAAGTGTATATTATTTGAATCTACATAAAAGTTTATAGTATTTGAGTTTCCATAAATGAAGAAAACTACAAAAGAGAAATGTGAAAAAATAATGTGACATGACCTAACAATAAGGCATCGTTCCCCACCCTCATTCTCCCTATCAAAAACACATGCAAATTGCCAAACAAGTACTCATATTCATACTTTAGAGGGGAAATTACACATTTTATCTCTAAATTCGTTTTAAATTATAATTTTATTAGTTACTCTTTTTTAATTCTTAGAAGTGTATCCATTTAACATTTAACATTTAACTGTGTACTAAGTTTGTTTGTGTATAAAGTTTTATGTATCAACTAGTTAATATACTGAATTAACAATCTATTTAATAATTAAATGACTATATTTGTATAAATTGAAATATAAAGACTTAATTAATAAATTTATAACTCCACAACAATTGAGAAACTAAAAGTATAATTTATCTTAATTGATTCTACATCGTTGTTAGTTATAAACGCCTTCTTTAGTTGCCAAAAACACCTTGAACCAATATATGAACCACGCGCCAGCCTGTTGACGGCCACTCTGAAATTTTGGCTGTTGAATTCTCAATTCCAAGTTGTGAGTTGCTCTCATTGTCGTTGGTGAAATTCGATCACTGGCCTTTCATGGTAACTCAACTGAGAGATTACGATAACTCAACTGAGAAATTGCTCCACACTGCCGCTGGTGAAACTCGATCACTGGTCTTTCATGGTAACTCAACTGAGAGGTTGCGGTAACTCAATGAGAAGTTGTCCTCACATTGTCGCTAGAGAGACTCAATTACTGATTTTTCCTCTCAAACTTTAACCTTGTGATCAGTTGAGATGTCCATTATGACAGCTCTTATTTCTTTTAACTTTCACTGTAGATGACTGGAGTCATTATAACGGAGGTGACCAGTGACAACACAGCAATGATAGAATTTAAAATAGAAACAAAATAATAATGCCGCAGATGGCTTCAGACTTCACGTAGAGTTGCAAAGCACACATATGCCCCCCGGTCCGAGGCCTTCTCTGCGCGCCACGTGTGACCGCCACTGTTCACACATCGCTGGCCCCTGTCTTTACAGCGTGTTTGGATGAGAGCAAATTGGGGAATTGAAAATCATTTCATCTAAACAATTCTTCGTAATAATTAATGTTTGTTCACAACCTCAATTGCACTCCTTAAATCATTAAACACAGTACTACAATAATTTACGTGTTAATCTTTTGCTTGCTAACATAATCATACACTATGTTAACAAATATAGACCCTAATTATTCCTAATTTAAAAGGGTAAAAACTCCAAACTATTTACGAAGTTATCTTTTGTTGAATCCGAGAGGGATGTGTAGATTGAATAATATTGAATGTAGAGAATATGACGTTTGACCTACGATTTATGGATTCCCTTTAATGGTATTACACTTATCCTTATAAATAATTGTATATACCATTAGATGATGTGACCACTATTCGTATATATATACTATGTATCATGGTCCATATTGCAATATAATGTATATCTATTCATTTTTAATATACTGAAAATGAAAGTGATATGTATTACAACGTGGACCATTATCCGCAATATAATTTGTCTATTTGTATAACTTTTGTTGCTTTTTAATTTTTTTTTATTTGAAGTAAACATAGACCCATCGTAATTATTATTTTTGTATAACATGTCATTATCTGTTTGAATTTTTTAGTATTTGATTAATAATAAGTGGAGTTAGCCAATTCATATATACCAATAAATACAAGGCTTTCATTATGATGTAACAATTTATGAACAGATAAAGCATTTCCCTTTAAAAAAATAGTAATATCCAATTATAGTCTCTTAAACATAATCATCTGAAAATGAGTATTGCTAACACTCTTTTATCATATGGAGAAACCCTCATAATTGTCAAAAATTAAAGTGGATCATTTTCATAAATAGGAAAGTTAACATTTTTATCTCAAATGCCAATAATTATTTAACAAACATTTTGGAGTTTAATGAAGAAATAACCAAATATATTATCTAAAATATAAAATTAAGTTATAGGTAGTATAATATTATACATTTTCACTTTAATAAGTCTTGATAAGTACTAGGGGTGCAAATGAGTCCAGCTAAATTCGAATCTAAGTAGACTTAAGTTCAAAATCGATTGAATTTAAAAATTTAGTTTCAAATTCAAACAAGTCAATTAGAATCAACCAAATCAAACTCGAACTTTATAAAAAAAAAAAAGTAATGTGTCTAATCAAGTGTAAATTTGTAAGTTCGAGTAAATTAAATACACACAAAAAAAAAGCTTAGAGTGTATAAATTAATAACGACGATCAACACTTAACTTTAAAGTTTTAACTTATAATATAACTTGGTCAAAGGTGAAACATGTAAAATGAAAAGACAATAACAAAGATTTGATAAATCGAGGTAATAAGCATTAAAAATTAATTAATGTCACTTCATAACATTGTTATAGTCCTTTTTAATTACTAATAAAATTTATTTTGTTCTCTAATCCTATGTTACGAGGTTAGCAAGTGTATAGTATTTTCTCTCTCTGTGTTTTGGAAGGTTGCAGCCTGCAGCATGCATACTGCTATAACATAGTACTTACACGTGCGAAGCCAAATATTATTTTAAATACAACCTAAAATGGAGGCAATTCACAAGAAAGATTTTTATTTATTTTATTTTTTTTAATAATGCATAGTCTTCTCAACTTATGTCAGATTAATTATAGCCTCTAGTTCTCATCTCCAAGTGTCATTAGAAAGTGTAAATCTGGATTGCATGAGTAATTTTTCAATCAGTCCTTTTGCTGTATTGTGTCATAAGGAATTCAACCCACGCTCAACTTCAATAATGTTTGAGGCGGGTTCAACAACCCACTCTGTCGCACCCACCGTTGCTTGAGATCGACTGATCAACTACTATGCTAGTCCCAGAAAGCAATTTACAAGAAAGGTAATGCATGTGCTACTTGAATGATTACTCTAGATAAATATAAGTAATGTATAATAGCTCATAAATTTCACATAAAAAGTAAATCACATTATGAAGTCCCTACACAATAGGCTTAACAAAAATGGTGTTGACAATAATTTTACTCGTAACTCTATGATACGAGAATCATGCTTTACTAATTCGACAATTTATTTTTGTTAATATAGTGAATGCTATTTTTTCTAAACTTATGTAACTCTTGTTCAACAACTTTATTTTTCTCCACAGTATTTACAAATGGAGACTGGTTTTCCCCACATAAATTAATTTTTTAAACACATTTTGTGTTAGGTGGAGTTTTGTCCACATGTAGCAAGGGTTTGTGATGATGACATCCTTTCATTATAAAATGTCAACATGGTACTAGGTTGATTAATTTATGTTTTGGACTTTGTAGCAAACAAAAGGACTTGGAACTTCTTTATTATGAACAAGATTTAATGCTTTTACATGCTTTGACCACTAAAACAAAAGCATGAGGGAATTAAGAAATCACAAACACAAAAATAGGAGTTTTGGGATAAGTTTTTGAGTTAAAATTAAGATCATAGTGCTTGGTGAGATATTAATTCAATTGTTATTACATGGACCAAGATTCATATCGCATTGTAAGACATAAACAAAAATTATGTACATTCAGTTAACACATTCTGTACTTACAGTTAACAATTTATGATTTTATGTACATGTAAACAAATAACTTATAATTGCTGACACATAATATGATAGCTACAGGTACAGAAACTGTCAACTACAAGCACAAAATGTGTCAACTACAAATACAGAATCTGAAAGTTATTTTTGAATTAGGATCTACAATGCAGAGTAGGGCAAATTATTGCATGGACCATGGTCCACACAGCTGTGTGGACCAAAAATAAAAAATACATTATTTTTGTACTAAAGGTACATTATTTTTGTACTGTAGGTACATTATTTGATAGTATATATCAAATAATGTACCTTCATTATAAAAATAATGTAACCTAAAATAATGTACCTACGGTACATAAATAATGTATCTTCAGTACAAAAATAATGTACTTTTTATTTTTGATCCACGCAACTGTGTGGACCATGGTCCATGCAATAATGATTGGCAAAGTAGACATTGGTCCAAGGTATAATTTGCCATATTAATTTTCTTAGTCCATAATAGTGTTTTAGCCTTTAGGGGTCGTTGGCCCAATTTCACGTATCATATTGGGTAATTAACTTTAAACTTTTTTCAAAAAAAAAAAAACTTTAAACCTTAAGGCCCAGATTAGGTGCAATTTTTGGGCTTACGTGAAGAAGAGCCCAATTCTAATCCTCAACGAACTTATTTTCCTACTGGGATTTGAGAAGGGCGTACACTGTAATTTCACTCTCGACGCACCTTCTGGAAACCATCTTCTTTTTGATCCCAGGCGCATCACAGAGGTTATCCTCTTCCGCCGCCGGCCGCACATCGGTGTCGGATAAGCTATAGTCCGGTGAATTTGCGATTGGGAATAAGAGCTCCGAAGAGATTGAATTGAAGTTGCGTCGGAGATAGAGTTGCATGATAATCAGAGATGCCTCCGAAGCAGCAGCCATCGAAAGCCGAATTGGCGAAGAAGCAGAAGGTAGTCGAAGACAAGACCTTCGGTCTGAAGAACAAAAACAAGTCCAAAAACGTTCAGAAATACGTGCAATCCCTTAAACAGAACGTCCAGCCTAAACCTGACCCCAAAAAACTCGATGCCAAGGTCTATATATGGATATGAAGCTTTGAAGTTCAGATTTGTAACTTGTATTTGTGTACATCTTGGTTCGCGATTAATGATTGAGCTGCTGACGAGCTTGTTTATTTGTGCAATTTTTAAATTTTGAGCAGAAAAAGAAAGAAGAAGAAAAGGCTAAAGAGAAGGAGCTCAATGACTTGTTTAAGGTTGCTGTTAGTCAGCCCAAGGTTCCAGTTGGTAAATGATCTCTTTGTTTCTGCATTATCTGTCCTTGCTTAAATGCTTTTCTCACAGTCTTGTGGGTTGATATACTAGTTCTACTTGCATTTGTTTCTGCTATTGAAATTCTCCTTCCAGAGTGTAATTGTAGTTGAAGTTGTGGAAAGTTGATAACATGTGTGCTTTGCATTTGTTTAGATTAAAGGTTATAGAATCTGGTATGCAATAATGAATAAATGCTCAAGGCAAGTCACCTATTGGAATTATGAACTATATTCTGTTCAATCACATACTGGGATTTGTTAATTTTGACTGATTGCCTGTTGAAGATAAAAACAAGTGCAAATTTTGGTGTTTTGCAAGTCTTTTTCCTGAACTCACGATTTCTTGGGGACTATCCTTAATTTTTGAATGGGGTGCTCTGCTTTGTTGCCTATCAAGGTTTAAAAGCTTTATTGCTGTTGTGAGTGGGATATGGTTTTTATTTAGCTGCTTAACTTGTGGTATATTTTGAGGAGTTTTGTAATGTTATGGTCAGGTGTGGATCCAAAATCAATATTATGTGAGTTCTTCAAGGTGGGGCAATGTGCAAAGGGTTTTAAGTGTAAATTCTCACACGATTTGAACGTCCAGAGAAAAGGAGAGAAGATTGACATTTATAGTGATAAGCGTGATCAAGGTGATTAACTTACATTCTAAATATGAGTATTTGTTTGCATATTTCGTTTGATCTTCACTCTGTTAATTTTCATTGTTCTTCATTTGCCGCTTCCATTTTACAACGAAAATAGAAACAATGGAAGATTGGGATCAGGAGACTTTGGAGAAGGTTGTGCAATCAAAAAGTGAGGAATATAACAAGAACAAACCAACTGATATAGTAAGCATTTTATTTTCGCAGTTACTCTTTTATTCTTTTATGGACTATTCATTTTCTGTATAAAAAACATAGGGAAGCGGAATGTGATAAACATTTTGTGTGTAAAACTCTTCCCAGTAATTAGTTTACATTGCTCACTTAAAAGGAAAACACATGTAAAACTAATAAAGGCTAAATTGTCCACCTGTTCTTTCTATCCCTGAGATTCTGAAATCTCAATTGAGGTGGCAAGCTAGAGACACCTCTATAGTAAACTCTTAAATAAAGGTATTTGGTTCTTGAGGAATCTTCTGAAAGGAGCTGCAAAAGAACTTGCAGCCATCATTCTTCAACATCTTTATCTAAGCCAAATTTCTCCAATAGGGGGAAGGGGGTCTGAGACTAGGGGATAGGAGGGAGAGTAGGGGCTGTAAAAGAACTTGCAGTCATCATTCCTTCATTCTTCAACATCTTTATCTAACTAAGCCAAACTTCCCTAGTAGGGCAGAGGGGGCCAGAGAGTGAGGGGTGAGAGGGAGAGAGGCATGGCTTGTTGCTGAAGTTTTGTGGTGTGGCTTGGGGCTGCCAACATAGTTAGACAGTCATGGGTTGTCTTGCAGCTGCTGACATGGTTTGGGGCTAAAGCTCACTGGATGACCTGCAAGGTGCTGAGATGGAGAGACCAATTGGCTTGTAGGAGGAGGGTATTTGAAGAATACAAGTCAATGAGTGTCTGACTTTAACACTTTTTAGTAGTATTTTTCACTTCAAATGGATACAACACATTTGAGGTGTTAAATGATGTTTTCCTAACATAATTTATCTAGCATACAATTGAAATTGTTAAAAAAAAAAATTACAATTACCACAAGTGAGAACGGATCATTATTGTATTTGTTATGTAGAGAAAATTATTCATTGCTGTGCTATTATGTTGGTTTTGGATTCTATTAGATGGTCATTTGGTCTTTTTTTTTCTCCACCTACATGGATTTTCACTTTGACTTGTCGTCATTTGATTACAGTTTGACTGTGAGTTGTATGTAGGATCTTTCTGACTATCATCCATAGACTAAAGCTAGCTATAACATGAAAGAAATGAGTGGATTTCATGTAAACTAGTTCAGGAATATTATGGAGAAATCCTCATTTATTGTCCTTGTGTGCAGGTGTGTAAACACTTTTTGGACGCTGTGGAGAAGAAGCAATATGGTTGGTTTTGGGTCTGTCCAAATGGTGGTAAAGAGTGCCACTATAGGCATGCTCTTCCTCCAGGGTATGTTTTGAAATCACAGATGAAGGCTCTGCTAGAAGAAGAAGCAGACAAAGTATCTGTTGAGGAAGATATTGAAAATCAGGTGATTGGTTATATTTTGCTGCAACAATATATTATTTCTTTTACCATTCCACTATTAAGAGCTTGACTTTAATCCATTTTGTTCCATTCCACCACATTGTGCCTGGTTCAATAATTTGTTTTAATTGATTCTCCTATTATATTTCTGCTGCGTGCAGCGTTCGAAATTGACTAAATCAACTCCCATGACCCCTGATCTATTTATGGAATGGAAGCAAAAGAAAAGGGAAGAGAGAGATGCTCAATTGGCCTTGCAAATGGCAGAGAGAGCCAAGAATGATCGCATGAGGTATAACTTACTTAAATCCCCCCTCCATTTTCTCCTCCCTTGTATTTACTTGTTCTGAATCATGTTTCTCAGTCATTTTGGTCAAGTGCATGTATATTATAACTGGAACATTTTGATGTTGTCACAGTGGACGTGAGCTGTTCATGTCAGACTCCAGTTGGTTTGTGGATGACATTGGAGCCTATGATAAATATGAAAGGGAGGAAGAATCGAATGATACTGAACAAAAGGTGATTTATATGTTACTAATGTTGCTATATTTTTGTATTGATCCATAAACTATGTTGTGTTCCCACCATGCCAAAGACACACCTAAATGATGAATTCAAACAACTTTCCAAATTCCAAGTATCAGAAGTACATAAAACTTAATCCACCAGGGAGATTCTCTATAGTTGAACATTAAAATTCTAAAGGAGTACTAAGTAGGCAAACCATTTATTTCAAATTCACACTTTTCACCAATTAGATGTGTAAGTAAAAGAATGCTACCAATTGACCGTGTAATTCAGACTGTTGGAGTAAAGTTTTGGTATGTGTGCACGCAAGGCTACTGATTGAGAATGATGATCACTTTTGTTTTCCCTTTTTCTTTTTAGTTGGGGGACTTGGGGCAATCATGAAATCATAATCTGAGTATATTTAATGCACTTGTCAGGTTGACAAAGATTCTTCTAAAGGCGAGCCAAGTACCTCGACCTCAGCCCCAGGAACCAGCGACTCCAAAGATGTTTCTGATGTTGATGATGACGACGACGACGACGATTTGGATGTTGACGAGTTGAATGAACTGGAGGCGAGCCTTTCAAAAACAACATTACAAATCAAAGAAGCCGGTGACCAAGCATGAGCCAAGAATTTGAATTGATGAGCTCCTCTTGTTGCTTTTTGAAGTAATTTTCTGAATCCTGAACCTAAATATTATCGATTTTGGCACTTCATATTTTTTTTTTTTTTACCCCATCTTTGCACTCCAAAACGAAATAAATGGATTTCGATGAGTAGTTTGCCCTTTTTCTCCAAGCCCACAGACAGTGTGAACTAGTGACCTAATTATTCCCTTCTTTGTTGTTTGAAATGGGGTCTTTCTACTGGTGCTTGCTCTCATATTGCTCTGATTACTAGCATTACCCTGTCCATCTATAAACAAGGGAAAGAAAAACAACAGCAGTGAAACAAAAACCATAAAAAAATAAAATAAAAACCGCGTCGATGATGAATCTCGTTGCCGTGCATTTAATAATGTTAGGTTGTTTATTATTTGTTTGTGTTTATGTCCATCAATAGCTCCATTTGACCATTTCCACGTTTGTTTTTCGTCACCTTCTTGTATTCATATAAAGGTTTACGCATCTTTGACCGTAGATCAAAAGTGATGAGATTATGTTAACGCGCATAAATTTATTTATATATTAAATTTTGTGTAGATAACAGTTTTTTCCCCAAATATGCAATGTTTAAGTGTCTCAGTGTCTCACTTCCATAGTTCTACTAGATAAGTGCATTAGTTTTTGAATGTTAGGGTTATAAAAACTTAGGAGGAACATCAGCCAAATACATTGTGGTCAAGCGGCATAACTGTGATTCTCTCAAATGAGGGTTACATTGTGGTCAAGCGGCATAACTGTGATTCTCTCAAATGAGGGTCGGTAGGTTGAGAAAATATGTATAGACTAATTGACATATATTACATTTTAACAGTCAATAGGAAAAAAAAAAAAAAAAAACACCCTAGGAAGAACATCATCGAACCAACAATCGTTTACTTGTTGTCCCCCTCTTCTTTCGCAGTCAAAGCTTGACGTCAGTCACGGTCTGCCACCTAACAAGAATCCTCGTAGTAACGACAGTATTTCACCAAAGTCATGCGTCTCTCCTACTCACTCTTTACTTCTTTGTCGGCACTGTTATGTGTTATCATTGTTGGACATCGAACAAATTCGTGATACTTTTCAAATATCTAATTTTTTTTTCTTCCCATTTCTATCCATCATACTACACATTGTTTGATGCACAGAAGCTAGCACAATACGGTATTACATTTGATTTTTTTGTGTACTCTCGATGCATTCTTATTTTTTGTCAACATGTATCATAATTACCAATGAATACATTTAAGGGTGGTTCAACCGTACTACCGAAAGAATATTGATAAGAATTAAACTCGTGAGCATTATGTGTGAAAATCATGTTTCACTCACTCGACCACCCCTTTTGAAACTATTGTTATTATTGTTGTTATTATTGAGTGTATTATATTAAAATATTTATTGGGTATAACAGATAACCTTTGACCAAACATATTTAATACATAGTATTAGATACCATCAATATTAACCAAACACCATTTGAGTATATTTATATGAATCTAACATTTCCATGGCACCTTAGTAATCTATGCATCGATAAGAATGACTTAAACATCACTCAACCCCTTAATTGTAACTTTGTAAAGTTAAGAGAACTTTTTAGGTTAAAAACAAATATGAAATGACATATATGCTTGAAGCAAAAAAAAAAAAAAAATGGGGAGAGGATGACAAATGATGGATAGTTTGTATTCATTGACAATTTTTTGCCCAATGATATGCTATCAATCCTGACATCGGATAATATTAAGGTGGCATAATTATTTTTTGTGCAGCTTTGTTTGAATTATTTTCATGCATCAATAGGAAAAGAAAAAAAGAAAAAAAAGAAAAAGAAAAAAGACATCTGTGCATCATCTTCATTTCATAACCCATCTTTTTAAAATGTATGTTCACTTTACAAAAAGTCATGTAATGATTCTTGTGCATGAATGATTCTGGTATACGTCATTTCTTGATATAAGATAATTTGTTATATTTGGGTGATTGGTAAATAACTGTTAATTGATTGAGTTTGTAAGTTTGACTAGTTGATAGTATTAGTTGATAAAAAATGCTTAATCAATTAATTGTTAAATGATAGCTGATTATATGCAAATTGATTTTCTTAAAAAGTTGATCGAAAAAGTTACTGTGAGTAGCTTTTTGAATTTTAGCATTTTGGAACAATAAGTTGGTACAAAACTAATTAATCAAACAACTAATAGGAGTCAAAAAAAAGCTAAAATTAACTGATAAACTAACTATGTTACCAAAGAGGGCCTTTATGTTTAATTTATGAAAAAATTCATCGTCAATGTACTTTAGGTAAAACTAAAACTCGCCTTGTGACATTAATAGATAAAAAATCACAAAAGGTAAATCAGTTTAAGTTGTTAATAGGTGACTCGTGGAGAGTCAAGCTTAAAATTTTGTAGTTACCAAACCAAACTTTCCGACCAACTTGGTTGTGATTACCCGCAATATTCTACCTTTATCATTCAGTCTCGTTCGTACTTGTACTCCTGTTTATTTTTCCTAATCATGAACCGTACGGAAAAATCAATAATCATCCGCACCAGTTGTTCTCATGTTTCTTCTTTCAACAATAATGGCTTATTACAAACCATTTTTTGTTAATATTACCATCCAGATGGAGATCAATCAGACAAGAACTACACATTTAAAGAACTAAACATTCTGCACAGTACAACAAAACCAGCCTAAGACGATGCCATAACGCTCATCGTCCTGTCTGCAATTATTTATACTCTACACTATCATCGCTTTCCAGTCATGCAAGAATTCGGAAGCCATGAAAATAGTCTCGAAGGGCATATTACCAGCAATGTGTTTAAGCCGAGGCGATATCTGGAAGCTAATCATTCGTTCATTTCCTTTCCCCGTTCTTCTGCTTCTGGGGTTGCATGCCTTTGACAGCTGATGACACTGCTTTGCATACAAACTTCACGAAATGCTGAATAATCCTCGCCTTAATCTGGCCTCGTTTGGGGGGAAACCGCGCTTTCTTTGTCTTCTTGGGCTTCGCAAAGTCTCCACTGGGAGCCATTGAAACTGATGATCGGATATCTGCACAGTCAGAAGATCACAGACAGCGTTTTGCAAAGAATTGAAGAGAAGAGACTAATGGGGGAATGTGCATTCAAATCGATCCAGAAACAAGATTCTTTGAGTCGGGCGTTTTAATGAACTAACAAAACAGACCCAACTTAACTTGTATATATGTTAGCCTGTTTTTGCTTCAAATGCAGAAGAGGGGACTTAAATAGGAAAAACCGTGACAAAAACTGAAGCAGTGTTTGCCAAGGGACAAAACTTTTTTGTGTTCCTCATGTAATGATTTGCATTACACACACACACACGCACGAAGTGCACTACTCTACTGTGCATCAACACCTCCCCGGGGCCCTTCTTTGTAGAATTTATAGCCAACAAAGCGTCGTTATCATTATGTTTCTGAACCACAAAGCTATATAACAAAACACAGTGCACGATTGATACTCAACGTGTGCAGCACATGGCTGCATCTTATATTCTTACCAGGCAAGTTCGTGCCATATTGACTCCTTCAAGACTTGAATTGCTGTCCTTATCCAGCAGGAGAGCAATGTTCCCCACAATATGAACATAGGATTTGCTTGGAGAGAACCAAGGAGGGTCCATCGTGTTTCCATGTCTCCCTGTTAAGACAAAAGTAGGGGAACAGAAAACTGTTGCTAAAGAAAATAAATATGTACTGGAAAGCTTGTGATAATTCTACTTTCTGTACTTCCAATTATATGGCTCTTAAAATTCAAGGCCAATTGATATTCAATGGGAAGAATTCTCGTAATTTCTTCACTTTCCTTCAATGAACTTTGAATTTCTTGGTTCAAGAAGCCGTGCACAGTTGATTTCACAAAAATAGAGGAAAAGAAGCGCACAAGTTGAGTAGGTACCTTTCATCGTCGTTGTCTCCTCCTTTGCAATATGAGACGAAGAATTTCCAAAGAATGGATTTAGCCACAGTGCCCCGGAAAGAAATTCAGCGAAGAAATGCTCAACAACCATGAGTTGATACAGTGAGACACTTGTCCAAAAATGATAAAGTTATTCACTGGGACAAGTAAAGAAACAAGCCTAAAAAGACAGGCAAACCAACAAAAAATCTGGGAAATAACTGGATTTGTTCTCTCTTTTAACATCCAGTCACGTTATTGAATATACATATCGAGTGTTTATAAGTAACACTTATAAAAAAGCAGACTGGTTAATAGCAAACACTTAGTAAAGTGAAACACTTTATGAAATGAACTGAGCAAACACTTAGTAAAGTGAAAAGCAATGGCCACTAGTAACAGTTACAAGCTACCAATAGCACGTGAACCTTAAAATACCTTATTGAGAGCATCCAAATTGAAGACAAATTAAGGTTATTTTTCAACAAATTCTCTACCATATAACTGTTCTCTCAAATGACAGATCTTTACAACAGGGATTTATTTGTATCTACAGAAATATTGTATCATCAGACATTTCATTTCAGTGGAAAAATAATGGTATAGACCAGAAGAAATGTAACTATGAGAATCGCTCCTACTAGAGTGAATGTTGGGCTAGTCCATAGCATAAGGTTTGACTTCTCTGTTCTCTTAATGGGATCAATTTCCTCGGACAGTGGATAGTTAGATCGCCTAGGATTCCAGGTCACATACTTGTCAGAAAACTGCGAGAAGATGTTCTTTTTCCCTCTCTTCTTGAAGCTTGCCCACGCCTTGTCCCAATCTGTTGAGAGCTTATCACCTACACGGGAGATAGCTTGAGTAAATAACACTTTTAACCTTTATCCATGCTTTAACTAAGTATGTTCAAGTACACACAAAGTAATGACTTGCTATTGTTGTTGTTTTTTTTTTTAACTTTTACAGTGTTTAGGTAATCGACGCATAAGACTTCTAGATCTTAGTGGATTACCATAAGCAAGTTCATAACAGTGTCTAAATTGCAGAACCACAGGGAGAAATGGTATTTTAGTGTTTTCCGTCTCATGTCCGCTGAGGTGTGGAATGAAATTAAACACAAGAAATGTAATCAGATTGGTTACCCTGCCTGCAACCGCTTATGATGCAAAAATAGTTGTTTTGCAGTTCTTTCACAATGGCATCCTCTATTTTCAAATTGCCATGAAACAAGAAATTTCCAAGAGCTCTTAGTCATTTAAATGCGTTAGGTATCTGGTTCAGAAATGCAGCAATAACTGCATGCTCATGAATCATGATCAGTTCTTATTTCAAATCCCCCTAAATGAAACACTCCATCCCAAGTGCCCACGAATTCAAGCTTCGGCTTTCCAACTTATATAATTATGGCATGCCAATACGCCATTCTATTCGACTATTACAGCTATCATCATTCTCCAAGAGGCATATACCATTCAAAACTGAAAACCTAGACCACTCAAAACTGAAAACTAACATAAACAATATTATGATGGTAGGTGGCTGACTATAAATCTACAAGGTAGCTATTGCAGAACTAGTGACACCACAACTATAAGTATAGCTATTACTGCACTATATCATATGCAGACCATTTCCAGTAGCTGAATAAAGCTTTAGACATCTTCTGCCCCATGCATGGATAGCTTAATTGGTTCCTAAGTGACAAATTGTTGGCAATGATGCATGATCGAGCCCTGACAGCCGCAGTGTGAGAGTTTCACCCTCTTGAGGAGTTGTGGGTAGTTCATTGTGGACAGGCACTCCTAATGGATCACTGTGACACCGTGATTTCTCTCTCCACAATCCTGTCGGACCGAGATGTGGGGCCTTGGGGTGGGGATCCTAATGGGCAAATGTGACACCGTAATTTCTCTCCCCACAATACTGTCAGACCGGGATGTGGGGACGTGCCTTGGGGTGGGGATCCTAATGGGCAAATGTGACGCCGTGATTTCTCTCTCCACAATACTGTCAGACCGGGATGTGGGGACTTGGGCTAGGGATTTCGTCTTTAGTGGGCAAACTTTATACATCTTTCTTCAGACTTCTGTACTATCTAAGCCACAAAAAGGACCATGAATCACACCTTCTCTCAGCAGATCACTAAAGATCTAATTTTTCCTGTATAACAACTCAAAATTCACTGAAATTTGTCTTCTACGCCAGAAACATCCAATGCACAAGTATGAATATCCCACAAATATTCTTCTTTTTATAAGAAAGCAACAATCAGAAATAACCAAGTAGAAATTAATGGGTGAAAACAACAAGATTGAAATGCCCCATATACCCAAAAAAAGATTAATTTACCCCTATCGCCGCCATTGTCACCATTTTGCTGGGGAGAGTCTCTTCTTGAACAGCTGGGCTTAAGGTCCTTTTGGATTCTCGTTCTGGGGCTATACCAAATGGACCCTGACGAAACGGCAGCGAATCGAAGCCGAATATCCATTTGGGATCTTCTTCAGCGAAAAAGTTGGCGTCTTTAACGCCGCAGCCACTGATCTTGTAGCTCAGTGTGTGTGGTCAGGAGAGGAGGATAGGGAGACTACAGTAGTTTCCACGGTTTTCATGTAAGAATCATGCGGTGAATGGGGTAAGAACATTCTCATATTATTACTCCGTATTATATTATGGTGTTTAAGATTTACCTACGTGGAGAATTTCAGTTTTGATAAGAGGGGAAGAACAATGAGATAAATGCAAACAAATTAAATAAATTTGGATAGAGAAATGTCACCAATATCAGCACAAATTAGTTATTTAATGTCTTTGATAATCAACAAATATCCTAAATTTTCTTCCAAAAAGCAGAATAACAATCTCAAGGGCCCTCCACGCTCCAAGCATTTAAGAGGATATAGAGCATGATAATTCTGCCTCTTTCACTTTGAGAGGTTGCCCGTATATTGTCACTGTTAAGACTCAGTCATGATCTTTCTTTCTAAACTTCATATCTGTGACTAATTGAATTGTCTATGCGAGCACAAATATTCAAATTTTAAGAGAGGTATTGTGGTGGTTTACAATCCAATATGCACAATATTTTTATTTCTTTATAGATACATTTTTCTGAGTAAGACTACTAATCCACTATTTGCAGCATAAGGTATTGTAGACTTCGTTTATGTGTAATAACTTGTAAATTACACATGCTAAGTTGACATATGTTTGCCAGGCACGCAATCCAATAATTATAAATTGTAAACATTCAATATGTAAAATAGTGAAGATTCAATATATAAGTTGTGAGTATTCAGCATATAAATTGTGTATTTTAGACCCGGATCGATGTTGCAAAGTTGATTTGAGTCCATAGAATAATTTGCCATATGCCGGATTAGGCTGCCATTTAGTATTTTGGGCTTGCACTAGTTGGTCTTCTATAAGGCCCATTCATTTGAAACTAAGAAAATAAAGGACTGGAAGCTCAAAACTCACGGAGCCCAAATTTGTTGAACAAAGCCCTAATTTTCGCTACCTATATAACACTCATTTCAATCAAAACCCTAGCTCAACCCCTGCAGTGAAGTGCTGCTAGCTTCCTTCCCCTTCCCTTCTCCCTCGACGCCGGTTTCCAGAACCGCGGAAAATGACCACCGCCGCTGCGCGCCCGCTGGTTACCATCCAAGCTTTGGAGAATGACATGGCCACTGACGGAGGCTCCGCCGCCGATTGCCTCCCTCTGCCGGGAGTCATGAAGGCTCCGATCCGACCTGACGTGGTCACCTTCGTCCATTCCAATATCTCCAGGAATTCCCGCCAGCCGTATGCTGTATCGAAGCGCGCTGGCCATCAGACCTCCGCGGAGTCATGGGGGACTGGCCGTGCTGTTTCCCGTATCCCCCGTGTGCCGGGAGGTGGTACGCACCGCGCAGGGCAGGGAGCGTTCGGGAATATGTGCCGCGGTGGACGTATGTTCGCTCCGACGAAAATCTGGCGCCGCTGGCACCGGAAGATACCGGTTAACCAGAAACGGTATGCGGTTGTTTCCGCTATTGCCGCCTCGGCAGTTCCCGCCCTCGTGCTTGCACGTGGACATCGCGTGGAATCCGTTCCGGAGATTCCGCTCGTGGTTTCGGATTCTGCTGAGGGCATTGAGAAGACCTCGAATGCTATCAAGGCTCTAAAGCAGATCGGAGCCTATCCTGACGCTGAGAAGGCGAAGGACAGTCACGCGATTAGGCCAGGGAAGGGTAAGATGCGTAACCGCCGTTATATTTCCCGTAAAGGTCCTCTGATTGTGTATGGAACCGAGGGAGCTAAGCTCGTGAAGGCTTTCCGTAACATTCCGGGCGTTGAAATTTGCCACGTGGACCGTTTAAACCTTCTCAAGCTCGCTCCCGGAGGACACCTTGGCCGTTTCATCATCTGGACTAAATCTGCATTCGAGAAGTTGGATGAGGTTTATGGTTCATTTGACAAGCCTTCAGAGAAGAAGAAGGGATATGTATTGCCAAGGCCGAAGATGGTGAATGCTGACCTGGCTAGGATCATCAACTCCGATGAGGTTCAGTCCGTTGTCAGGCCTATCAAAAAGGAGGTGAAGAGAGCGACTTTGAAGAAGAATCCTCTGAAGAACTTGAATGTGCTTCTCAAGCTCAACCCACATGCTAAGACGGCTAGGAGGATGGCCCTTTTGGCTGAGGCACAACGAGTTAAGGCCAAGTCTGAGAAGCTGGCGAAGAAGAGACATCAAATCTCCAAGGTATGGGCTGTAGCTGTTCTACTTCATTGTTTTGACTATTATTGTTTTAGTTTTTATTTGTGTCTACTTCATTGTGAGTTATATTCTTTTTCAGTCTGATTGACTCTATTCTCTTACATTTTATATATGATTGTATCATTTACTTCTTCTGTGTATATATCCTAGTTTATATTATCATGATTGCAATTTCTGTCTCTAATATATCTAAAGAACTAAACTTTTTAATGATAGCTGAAGCTTTAACATTACTTCACTACGGCTACATGAATATGAACATATTGTGTTTTTTAAGTGTACAAGACTTTTTTACTTTATTGGGTATTTCTTTTGAGGTTGTATGCATATTATGTTTATGTTCTTCTTGATGTGAAGTGCATCCTTGTTTTTGTTTGTCTGGTACAATGGTGTAGTGAGGTTTCTAATAACTAGTGCACTTAGATGCTCTGTTTTGGAAAGATGTATGAACTTTCTTCATTTAATTGTTTATTTTTTGGTTAGCTAGATTCTCACAGTTTCTGAAGTTGTTCTTTGTATAATGTTAATAATGGGGGCTTATCTGCCAAAAAATATTGCATTTTGGTTTTGGGGGAGCAGGCAGTTGGGCTTCTGATGCAGTTGTGCATTGTTGTCAGAATGCTCTTGTCTCTCTGATGTCTCCCCCGAACACTGAATCAGGATTTAATGCTTGCTCTCCATGTTATATGGCTTTGCAAGTTTGGCTTTTCTGTTACATTTTAAAAATAAAACATACTCCTAATTCATTAGTCATTACTACTAAAAAACACTCTTTCTATACACCCATAAAATGGAAAATGTGGTACTCATTGTTGTTACATCAAATATTGCATCTTGATTTTGGGCGAGCAGGCAGTTGAACTTCTGATGTATTTGTGCATTGTTGTCAGAATGCTCTTGCCTCTCTGATGTCTCCCCCGAACACTGAATCAGGATTTAATGCTTGCTCTCCATGTTATATGGGTTTGCAAGTTTGGCTTTTCTGTTACATTTTAAAAATAAAACATACTCCTAATTCATTAGTCATTACTACTAAAAAACTCTTTCTTTACATCCATAAAATGGAAAATGTAATATTGCATCTTGATTTTGGGTGAGCAGGCTGTTGAACTTCTGATGTATTTGTGCATTGTTGTCAGAATGCTCTTGTCTCTTTGATGTCTCCCCCAAACACTGAATCAGGATTTAATGCTTGCTCTCCATGTTATATGGATTTGCAAGTTTGGCTTTTCTGTTACATTTTAAAAATGGAATTAATTAACCACAATTTAAGAACACACTTCTCTACACCCAAAAACTGGAATATGCGTTAGTCTTGCTAGGTGATCTTTTGGTGCTTCTACTTTATTTCCCTGTGCTCATAGATGTTAGTATACTGTGTTTGAATATCATGTGTATTGACTCTCCACCTCTTATTTCAGGAGGAGGCATCTGCAATTGCGGCTGCTGGTAAGTCATGGTACAAGACCATGATATCTGATTCCGACTACACTGAATTCGAGAACTTCTCTAAGTGGTTGGGAGTGTCTCAGTGAATCCATTGGGATTGAGGATACTTAAACACTACCTTCATTTTGTTGTTTTATTTAGTTTTTAATTTTTTTCTGCAGCTTTATAATTTTATTGGTGGTTAAGACGTGGGAATGAAAATTACAGTTTTTAAGTTTCATGACTTAGTACCAGTTTTCCCTTTAATCCATATCTTTGTATTGAATTTTGATCTTAGTAACAGTATATGCTATTCAGAATTTTATACATTGAGTTTCTTTTCCATTTATTGATGGATTCAATAATGAGTTGCCAGCTTTAACCAAAATGTGTTTATTTCTTAGTGTCTTTGTTCCGTTCTGCTGCTCATTTCCTTCCACATTTCTTTTCCATACCATTTAAACCTAATATTCATCTAACTTCAAATCATCACAGAAGGAACTAGGAAGTGGGTTAAGTGGGTAATAGTTATTTGCACCCAATGGTGTCTCTTGGGTGACAAAGAAAATTCTTAATAAGCCTATTCCCTGGGCCACAATTGTTATACCATGGTTCATATTGCATTGTGAATTGTGAATCTTGATACAAAATATTTGTACCTTCAGTTAACACATGTACAGAAACTTTTAACTAGAATTATAATTTTTGGATCTACAGTGCGAAGGTAGACCTTAGTTTATGGTATAATTTGCCCTTGGCCATCATACACATAATGGTTTCCAATATTTTTTGGGTCAATTTTGAACAATTTGTAACCTCAGTACAAACCAAACCAAATTCCACTTGGCCAACTAATCTGGTTGGCTGCCACATTAAATTCCCAGAATTAGCTTTACTAAATAGATCTATTGCACCATATCATTTGGTTAAGACAAAAGGGGAATCAATTCCTTTCTGCAGAACAGGATCATCAACCTATCTTGCCTGCTAATCACCAAGGCATTGAACCATGCATGAATTCATGCCATTGAAAAAAAACTAAGGAATGTGCACATGACATGTCTGATCTGCAGATATAAAGAACTCTCCTATTTTGCTCACGGAAGACAGATATTTACAGACAAAGTTTCATAATTCTGTAGATACTTTGACCTTAGTAGAGACATATGTTAGGTATGCACAGACATTTGTTCATCAATAGACAGTGCTGTTGTTCAGCATGATCTATCTTCACTTTCATTGCCAATATGCCAAACTCATATACAGTTTGCAGAACCCTTTAGTTCACCCATCCCCACTGTTAACTTTTCCTTGAAACTCATTAATGTAGCTGGCTTGTTGTGACTCCTGTCGTCTCCATGCTTCAGGCAATGATCGTTTTGCAGACACAGAAGAATCAACTGTAAGAACATATGCCTTTCTTGATTTTGCTGGGCTTTTATGTTCCCATATTCTTTCTGAATCAATTAATCTGGTTATTCTTATGTGATGTAATTCTACTAGATAGCCTGAATGTTCTCTACTTCTCTCCCGATCCTGCGTTGGCTCCATAGGAGATTGTTGAACGGTATTTAAGTTAGAGTCGAAACATCTCCCTATTTTGATTGTCTGAATTGAGGGTCTTTGGTGTCTCAGTATCAAGCCAACAGTAGAAGAATAACATTCTAATAAACTGCAACCAGGACAAGCAAAACTACATGCCTAAAATGATTGCGTTCAGATATATATTTGAATTTGTTGTTAGATACCTTACCAATGTTGTTGGGATCAAATGGACAGGCTGTTGGCTTGATAACCACAAGGTTCCAAGTTTGACTCTAGTGGGAGTGGCGATTGGTCTTTTCAATTTGAACCAGTCAGCAATGAGAAACTTAGCCTAGTTACCTCGTAGTCTTTTGCCAGTTAAGATAACAAAGTGAGTTTTACTTAAAATGCATATTTAAACAACATCGACATAACGAATTTTCTCATAAATCAAAGTAATGATAGGACAATTTTGTGAGAAGAATCTAGAAAGTCACATAAATTAGGAAGGTCTTTGTTAGGTCACAAGGGACAACCTAGAAGTATGCTTTTGGATAGCTTTGTGTTTATGGATGTATGGTCACTTTGGTATTTGCTGACTAAGACAACAGCCTCATATTCAGTAATTACTTCATTGTCTTTCTGTTTGATTGGATAGTTCCCACACCTAAACCTTCCACATTAAAGCCATCATGTTCCAAAAAACAACATTGTCATTAGTGGTTATTAACCTTTTATGAGTTTTTTTTTTTTGAAAGCCAACGTTTTATGAGTTAGTTATTAATAGTTGTAACATATATTTGGAAATGTTTAAGATATTGATGGGTGCAGGTACTTTTTGTACCGAGTACAATAATGCATGACATGTCTGCTTGCATTAGGTATTATAGGGACAAGTGTTAATAACTCTAGAAAAACATTATTAATTTTTCATGTTTAGAAATGTTTAAGATATTGATGAGTGCATGTACTTTTTGTATCGAGTACAACAATGCATGAAATGTCTTATAAGAACAAATGTTAATAACTCTGAAAAATACTAGTAGTTTTTCAAATAGCATATATAATTTTACATTGTACAAGAATTAATAACTTCAAATAACACTATCTTAATTTTTCAAATATTTATGACAACATATATAACATGATGAGTAATATATATCATCATACATAACTTTTATCCTCAGTTTTCAAAAAAAAAAAAAACTTTTATCCTTATAGTAATGAGGGTGCATTGGAAGACTTGCGTAGCATGCTACAGCTTAATATATTTTTGCCATAGAGATTTTTGCCTACCAAGTATCAAGTACCAGCCAAGCACTTTGTGATGGGAGGTCATGAGATCGAGCCTTAGTATAGTTAATATTGGTTCTTACCGCAGACGACGACGTCGCTTCATCGTTTAGCTTGATCTTCAACTGGAGGTTTGGATTAACATGATATATAAGCCCCTTAGTATAGTTAATATTGGTTCTTACCGCAGACGACGACGTCGCTTCATCGTTTAGCTTGATCTTCAACTGGAGGTTTGGATTAACATGATATATAAGCCCCTTAGTATAGTTAATATTGGTTCTTACCGCAGACGACGACGTCGCTTCATCGTTTAGCTTGATCTTCAACTGGAGGTTTGGATTAACATGATATATTAGCTTGATCTTCAACTGGAGGTTTGGATTAACATGATATATAAGCTTGATCTTCAACTGGAGGTTTGGATTAACATGATATATAAGCATGATTTTTATAAAGAGACTTTTACTTTCAAACTCTACAAATTAGATAATATTAATATAACCAAACCCTATTAAAAGTAATCAAAATTATCAAATTTTATTTTCTTTTTTCTAAAACCAATTATCAAATTTTCTATGTCAACAATAATATCAAATTTCTTCTTCTCTTCTCTTTCACAACCCCAAATCTCTCTTTATTTCCTGCTTTTCACCCAAAGATTGCTGCAGGAATATCCCGCTCCTACATGGCGCCTCCTGGCCCTGTAAATTGTCCACGTCATCGAAACAGAACTAAACTTGCGAAAAAAAATCTTTATCTCATCACTGGTCCTCGGATTTTCCAGTTCTTTTCTCTCTCCACCTAAACGACCTCTCTGTTGCTAAGCTTTCTCTGCAACTCCAAACCAAAATCCCTTTACTCATTTCCGAACTCTACTTTGAACTCTTATCCAATTGATTGTAATTTATAAACTCATTTTTTTAAAATAAAATTTTTGTTTAACTTTCTAGTGTTCTCCGTGTGTTTATTGGCTTGGATTTATGATTTTTCAAATGTAAATCCAGGTCTGGATTTGATGATTTCGTGGTTTATCGATAAGCTCTGAGGTAAAGTTGTTCATCTCTATCCTTATCAGTATTCAATCTAGGCAATTTAAGTATGTTTCTGAAAATCTGAAGTTGTTTTTAGTATCTTCAAGATATTTTTTTGTCCATTAAGTTAATTTTTACGTAGTAATGAGAATATGAGATGGTTGATGATATAGATTTGATTAATCTGCAACTTGAGCAGTAAAACTGTTTTGATTGTTTTGCTGGTTATATGGATATACACGGAGAAGGATAGTGTTTTTTTGTGTAGGTTAGGGTTTGAGAGTAAGTGAAAATGAACTACGTAGTATTAGCTAATACTCTGTTGTGTTCAAATGCAGGGTGGGTGAAGAGCGATTGATAGGTTTGGTTTAGTTTTGGTTTGAATTTTTAGGTGAATATCCAGTTATGATTTCGGATACAGTTATTATTGTTATTCTATTGCTCTTTAACCTTTGAAATGTTTTGAAAGATTTGTAGTTGAGGAATTTGGATCTTGAAGAGGAAGCTATGTGCTGTTTGTTTCCATTGACAAGGATTTGTCAAAGGTTTTACCCCGCAGTTCGATATCACCAACTCTTCCTTACCATCAGTGTTTTTGAATCTGGTTGGCAGGGAGTGTTTCAATGACCACCATTTCTGAAGGAGAGAAAGATCTGCCAGATGAAGACAGGAAAGTTGAAGATGGAATTGTGTGTGAGGGACAGAATGCTAGTGCGGATGTTGAGTTGAAGGTTGAGAGTGTTAGTAAAGATGTAAATGATGAAGGTAGGAGGGCATTGCAAGCCCAAGGTGCTCTACAGGTGCAACAGCAACAGAGTCAAAGTGGAACAATCTGTTGGGAGAGATTTCTTCATGTTACGTCCATTAAGGTGCTGCTGGTAGAGAGTGATGACTCCACAAGACATGTTGTCACTGCTTTGCTCCGGAATTGCAATTATGAAGGTTAGTTCTTTCGTTGAGAAACTGATTGAACAAACATGCTGTATATTTGAACTGGAATACTAGATTCATGGTTAAGCTCTTGGCTTATTAAATGGTGAAAGCTGAAATGCAACTTGGTTTATTGTTTATACTGTCATGTATATTTCTGTGTTATTTAATGATGAAATCATCAACTGGTACTAAGGCCTTCCCCAATAAGGAGATTTTACACAGTAGGAGTGTGTGGTGATGTGGAGGAGTGATAAGGCCTTCCCCAAAAATGGTATCTCCTGCAAGGACCGGTTTTTGGTCGGAATTGTGGGGCCCATCTTCGAAAGCAGCAGACCGCCTTGGTGCAGTGCACAGGCCCCTTGGCGTAAATACGTTTATTTTATTTTATTTTTTCAGTTTTATATTTTGTTTTATTTTTTTCCTTTTCTTTTTTTCCTCCACTCCCATTTTCTCTTTCTTAATCACACCTACAAAAACTCCTCAAAAACCACACCAAAATCTCCACTATTGAGGAAGGCCTAATATCTGTGATTATGGAAGTATGCAGTTACTACACATAGGTGGAATGGTGACTAGATGTGTACTGTATATTGATGGCCATTGAGTGCTTAGCCATGAAAGGATCTTTTGACTTGTCACCATTACACTTATATTCCAATTTCCAATTGATATCTGTAGTGTTTATTACAGGATGACTCAGTCATTGTGGTTCTATTCTGTAAGACTATCTTCATATATGAAACTGGATCCGTATGAAGTGGCAATCAACTGTTATCTTTCTTTTCCTTGATTAGTATTCTGATTGATGCTTTGTCCTTCATGTTCCTATCACTCAATAATCCACCAAATTTGTGCAGTGATTGAAGCAGCCAATGGATTGCAAGCATGGAGGGTTTTAGAAGATCTAACCAACCATATTGATCTTGTGTTAACTGAGTTAGAAATGCCTTGTGTTTCTGGCATAGTTCTTCTTTGCAAAATCATGAGCCACAAAACACGCAAGAATGTTCCTGTTATTAGTGAGTAATTTCTTTTGGCACTCTTGAACTTCTGATAGTGCAAAGGTTTTATTATCGTGTTTGTCATCGTCAATTTGATTTCATTAACCTCCACAGTTAATACGGGTCATTTGCAGTGATGTCATCTCGAGATTCTATGGGTTTAGTGTTTAAGTGTTTGTCAAAAGGTGCAGTTGACTTTCTGGTAAAACCTATTCGGAAGAATGAGCTTAAAAACCTGTGGCAACATGTATGGAGGAGATGCCACAGTGTAAGTGACTATTTCTGCACTTTCAGCATCAGTATCATAAACTTTGTTTGCCTACAAGCTTGTGAAAAAGGCCATCTTTGATATTCTGGTCTCATTTTATCATTTGTTAAGATTAAAAATAATTGCTTTGTCTACCACAGCCATTTTTTTTATCTGAAAAAAGAAAAAAAGGAAGGGAAAGAAAGAAGAAGTGAATATAAACTTCTCCTTTTTCCCTCGATAAAATTTAACATTGTACCTTTTCTATATTTTATTTTCTTTGTTCATTAATTAATGTTTGCTTTTCTCAGTCTAGTGGAAGTGGGAGTGAAAGTGGAACACAAACCCAAAACTCTGTAAAATCAAAGAGCATTGAGAAGTGTGGCAACAATAGTGGCAGCAGTGATGGAGAAGACAATGGAAGTGATGGTTTGAATATTGGTGATGGTAGCGATGATGGAAGTGGCGCTCAGGTTCCATAATTTCCTTAGTCTTTATCTTTATAATAATGTGCCAACTCTTTGTTTGAAAATTGATTGGGATGTTTCTTTTAACTTATTAGTGTTCATTTACATACGGAAGAAAAAGAGTGCATTTGGGTTTGTTGTAGATTTACCCTTTACAGCCACTTACTCTTAAACAATAGAAATTTTCATTAGCTTAAATCTATACCCTCTATCTGAGATGAAAGCTCCTTTGCTGTGTCTGTGTGCTTCATATCTAGTTATCGACATTGGGCATCAACGTCTCCATATCAAGCCAAATAGTTTTGGCAAGACAAGGGAGTCAGTTGAATACTTGGGATCGAGAATGATGATCAATAATGGTGTGCTTGGAACCCATATATTGTTTTTGAAGATGGAGCAGAAATTGAAGGCAGAGTTCTCCTTACAATATTAACATCCATGAACTGCCTGCACTTCTCTCCATGAAACTGATTCTTACATAATACATTAGAGGATCTATAACTAAGTGTATACTTTCTTTTTTGGGGTGAACTGTGTGCTGCAGTTATAGCTGATAAATGTGTGACTTATGGCGAAATGAAATCTGAACATAATATTGACTTATAGATTACATACTTCTAGTATGAAGAAGTGTTACAATTTCCAGTATCTTGAATACTCGAGTGAGTGCTGAAAGTCTGTTGCTGAACATTTTTGTATGACATCTTTAGTCTTATGTTCTAATCCTTGTCTATCTTTAATATTCTAGTCTCTGCTGTATCTGCAGTGTTTCTTAAATTTGCTGTTGGATTTAAGAAACACTCAGTTCTTTTTATATGCGCCAGTAACCAAAACCAAATGTATTGATCTATTGGTATTCATTCCAACCTACCGAAACTGGATCCATACATTTAATCTGTGAAAGAAAGAGTGCAGGACACTTGGTAACATGATTTAAAATGTAAGCATTCAATTTTGCAGAGTTCATGGACTAAGCAAGCTGCTGAAGTTGATAGCTCTCAAGCAGTGTCTCCATGGGATCAGGTAACTGAATGCCCAGACAGCACTTGTGCGCAAGTTATTCGCTGGAGTGCTGAAAATTCCGGTAACAGGAAGGTGCATGTTGCTGCAACTAAAGATTGCCAAGAAGAGAAACAACCTGGTATCAATGGTTTTTTAATTTTTTTAATTTTTTAAGTTTTTTTTTTCTGCTGTATTTGTTCTTCCTTGATTTACTGATGTTTACTAGATTATTTGTGGTTCTTTCAGACAACACAAAATGCAAATACCCTGCCACGACCATACCTAAAAAGTTGGAGACACAACATGAAAATCCCATTGGTGCTCCAATCAATTCTGTGGGTGAAAAACATACGAATGTGGTGGAAATAGATCCCAGTGCAAACAATAATAGAATAGAAAAGGAACAGGTAATTATTGTGCTTGTCTATCAATTATTATTTATTATGTCGTCAATACTAACATGCCTCATCCTTAGATTGACAGGAAAGAATTTGAAGCTCAAAAAATGGTTGCAGCTGTATCAGAAATTGAGAATAACACCATGCATGAGTCAAGAAAAGCAGTTATTGAGCCAAGTTTAAAGAGGCCGAGAGAAATGAAAGAATCAAGAGAGACCTCTCAAGATGACCGTTATGTTTTCAGGCGTTCAGAGCAATCAGCGTTCACAAGGTTTGGTGAAAATTGATCTAGCTGCTCTCTATACTTTGTCTATATGTGATGCAGGAATATCCTTAGACGAGATTTTCCCTTTTCTTGGTTGTGTCACTTGCAGGTACAATACATCATCACAATCAAATCCTTTGAGAACTCCTAATGGGTTGACTGGAAACAGTTTGGTGATTGACAGTGGCCTAGAAAGTGCAAATAATGTGGTTAGCAATAACATAGATATGGGCTCCACAACTAACAAGCTTGCTACAAAACCACTAACTGTTCAAGATAAATCAGAAGCAACGTGTACAACTAATGGTTTGCTTCCCTCCTCAGCATACAAACCTGTGAAAAACGATTTCAGGAACTGCCAATCACTAATTAAGACTAGTGACATGCAAGCTACAACACTGCTGGCTCCAAGCAGTTCTCACACAGACATCCCGGATCAGCACCTTCATCATCACAACAACCATTATCCTCATAATAGTCATCATTTCCACAACCAAGAACAACAGCCTGCATCAAACCATGATAAATTCTCACTGAAGCAATTGACAGCTAATGCTCTTAATTCTGATTCTTCGAACGTGATGGCTGGGCCTTTCGAAGGCACGCTTGGAAATCATAGCTTGAATAAAAGTGCTTCAGGAAGTAATCATGGAAGCAATGGACAGAATGGGAGCAGCACAGCTGTGAATGTTGGAGGAAACAATGGGAAGACTGAAACTGGGTTAGATGGGAAAGGTGGAAGTGGAAGTGGAGATGCAAGTGGCAGCGGTTCTGGAAGCAGAATGGATCCTAACAAACTTGCACAAAGAGAAGCTGCTTTGTCCAAGTTTCGTCAAAAGAAGAAAAGTAGATGCTTCAAGAACAAGGTAGGTAACATGATTTAACTTCAAACTTGATTTCAGGTTCAATCTTCTTGTTCTAGTTGAATTGATAACACATATGGGACATATCACACACACATACACTTAGTAAGACGACTTGATTTGTTGTCCTTGGTTTAGCTAAACAGATGTGTGGCAAGCATAAGAATGCATAAGTAAAATACAGCGTGTAGTTATCTATTTTTTCTTTTTTCAAGCTCTAAACATAAAGGAAGACTTGTAAGAGGGGCAATGCTGACAAATGGTAAAATACTCAAAAGTGGTTGGAGAGATTTTAATTATATGGGGTGATAAAGAAGGGTAGTGGATTTGATAGATAGTCTTGGTTATGTTGATCGTGGCCAGCGATGTGTTGGAAGCTTGAACTACCACATATAAGATTGAAGTTGGGTTACTAGTTTTGAGGAGATTTCTGCAATTTATCAATCTAGTTTCATCTTTTGAATTTGTTTGTTTGGTAAGGTTCGATACCAAAACAGAAAGCGACTAGCAGAGCAGCGGCCACGTATTCGAGGACAGTTTGTGCGGCAGACGGGGCAAAACAACCCTAGTAATACTGAAAATGAGTGAACCATACCATTCTTTCATATGCTGCACCAGGGTAATTACATGCAGAAAGTGCTGCTGTTTATTCATACAGGCTCCCAACAAATTCCCATTTCTTTCAACATCAGTAGTTTATGTGAAAGTTTCGTCAAATTTTGCTAATTTTTTGTCTGCAGAACTTAACAACATTAGTCAATTCTCCCCGAGTAAAGATGGATTCTGCAATAAAACATTTTTAATTTTTTCATATAGGAGATTGGATATGGTTTGACGTGGTTTGTATTAAGAACTGTCGGAAATTGGTATATCCAATTTGTGATTCCATGAAGAAATTTTTGGATTACATCATTCTGAGGTATACATGTTACTTGCCTATATATATATATATATATATATATATATATATTTGCTTTTATGCTAAAATCAATTATTCGACTATGAAAAGACTAAATAATTTAATTATCCAAATACCCAAAAAAAACAAAAAAGACAAATAAGAGATGGTCAGAGGCATACCAGACATCATCATGATAATTGCGACTGAAAGAAATCGGCGCAATTGTGCAAAATGTAGACTAGCTATCGTGAAGTAGGTGCCGGCACTCTTCAGGCACACCCCAGAAGTTAAGACTTCAGAATCAAATAAATAATTTTTTTACAATTTGGCCAATATGCATATGGTTTTAAATAGCTGTATGTCTAATCTTCATTTTAAAAATCTCTACTGTACAGAGTAGGGGGATACAAAAAAAAAAAAAAAAAAAAAAAAAGAAGATGAAATGGGACAGATATTCAACACTGGAGATGATGTGTTTCGATAGCTACCTGCCAATAATAGGGGTCTGGATGTTGTTCTGATTCAAGCATTCAATCTTTAGCAGTATCTTTGTCATCGTCTTGAAGCCCATTCTGAAGTTGACTACTGCTCGTGTCCTGTCCTTCAGCAGTAGGTTTACTTTCCATGGATGATGGAAGATCAATTGGCGGCTTTCCCTGCCATATTTTTAATATAATAACCAATTCATTAATAAGCACCTCCAAAACAAAAATTCTGACACCAAGAAGAAAACTGAACTTCATAGCCTGAACAGCTCATCAATTTAGCATTAGGCCAGAAGAATAAATTGCACTCAATTACATAACTGCATAATTGGTGAAAGTAAACAATTAAGCAACCTTTTTATAGCAAAATTTTAAATATACCTTGTTCCTATCTCGCCACCCAAGCCCAAATGACAGTAGACTGATCTTTTTCGCTGGTGCATTCCTTGGAGACTCAGGTCTTCCCCTACAAGCATGTGACCACCAAAAGTCATCACCTTACACAACTCACATTAACAAAGTTAAAGCACAACTGCCCATTATTTTACCTCCTAATGTGGCTTCCATTCATTGGGTGCCCAACTGCCCATGAATTGGTAACCCACCACTAATTAAAAATAGCATTTAGTTACCAATTAGATGTTGCCATGTCATGATGGATGGATTGGAGGGGAAAAATATGAGGGGTATCTAGCATTACTCTTCTAACAAAAATGTCGGCAGGGTCTTTTCAGATCCCTTTTTTGACGGGTGGGAGTTTGGGGACAGGATTTGTGCAATTATTTTATTAGATAATCCAGGAAGCAAACAGATCAGAACACCAGAATAACAAGGAGATAGAATTACAAAATATCACACACCCTGGAGAAGCTAAAGCTTTGACTTGGCCAGATTCATATTGCATGGTTGCCTCCAGCATTGATTCTGCCATGACAGCTCTCTTCTCCATCTGAGCAAGGGATGCCATGGCCTTTTCATACTTTTCCTGTATAAAATTAATTACAAGGTACAAACAAGGCAAGTTAAAGAACATACGTTGCCAAATCATCAAGTGGACAGCACAGCCAACAGCTTTTCATCAGCAGGGCTTTAGGTCATCCTCAAATGTGAGGAAACTGAAATTACTGCATGATGTATATACAACCAGCAAAACCAGAGAATAAAAGACAGAGTACTTCTTAAGGAACAAACTGAATTAAGAGAGAAGAAAAATAACACGAAGAAGAGTTCATTGGCACATATTTCAAGTCAAAAGAGAAAAACCTGAAGAATGTGTGCTGCATACTTTTGAGCAGCTGCATCTTGCTCTGCAGCAATCCGAGCCTCTTCAGTTATCTTCTGCTCTTGTTGAAATTGCATCAGAACCTACACAACTATGAGTTATTAAATGCACTTAACTGCTAACATTAACAGGAGATGGAAGATGAAAGTAGTTCCCAGCCTATACCTGATGCATTGCATTCTCCTGCTCTTTCTTATCTGCAAGGGTTTGTTGCAGTTCCTCCATCTGTTCCTCCAGATCCTCAACCTGCAGATTGACTACCAAATCATCAAGAANAAAAAAAAAAAAAAAAAAAAAAAAAAAGAAGATGAAATGGGACAGATATTCAACACTGGAGATGATGTGTTTCGATAGCTACCTGCCAATAATAGGGGTCTGGATGTTGTTCTGATTCAAGCATTCAATCTTTAGCAGTATCTTTGTCATCGTCTTGAAGCCCATTCTGAAGTTGACTACTGCTCGTGTCCTGTCCTTCAGCAGTAGGTTTACTTTCCATGGATGATGGAAGATCAATTGGCGGCTTTCCCTGCCATATTTTTAATATAATAACCAATTCATTAATAAGCACCTCCAAAACAAAAATTCTGACACCAAGAAGAAAACTGAACTTCATAGCCTGAACAGCTCATCAATTTAGCATTAGGCCAGAAGAATAAATTGCACTCAATTACATAACTGCATAATTGGTGAAAGTAAACAATTAAGCAACCTTTTTATAGCAAAATTTTAAATATACCTTGTTCCTATCTCGCCACCCAAGCCCAAATGACAGTAGACTGATCTTTTTCGCTGGTGCATTCCTTGGAGACTCAGGTCTTCCCCTACAAGCATGTGACCACCAAAAGTCATCACCTTACACAACTCACATTAACAAAGTTAAAGCACAACTGCCCATTATTTTACCTCCTAATGTGGCTTCCATTCATTGGGTGCCCAACTGCCCATGAATTGGTAACCCACCACTAATTAAAAATAGCATTTAGTTACCAATTAGATGTTGCCATGTCATGATGGATGGATTGGAGGGGAAAAATATGAGGGGTATCTAGCATTACTCTTCTAACAAAAATGTCGGCAGGGTCTTTTCAGATCCCTTTTTTGACGGGTGGGAGTTTGGGGACAGGATTTGTGCAATTATTTTATTAGATAATCCAGGAAGCAAACAGATCAGAACACCAGAATAACAAGGAGATAGAATTACAAAATATCACACACCCTGGAGAAGCTAAAGCTTTGACTTGGCCAGATTCATATTGCATGGTTGCCTCCAGCATTGATTCTGCCATGACAGCTCTCTTCTCCATCTGAGCAAGGGATGCCATGGCCTTTTCATACTTTTCCTGTATAAAATTAATTACAAGGTACAAACAAGGCAAGTTAAAGAACATACGTTGCCAAATCATCAAGTGGACAGCACAGCCAACAGCTTTTCATCAGCAGGGCTTTAGGTCATCCTCAAATGTGAGGAAACTGAAATTACTGCATGATGTATATACAACCAGCAAAACCAGAGAATAAAAGACAGAGTACTTCTTAAGGAACAAACTGAATTAAGAGAGAAGAAAAATAACACGAAGAAGAGTTCATTGGCACATATTTCAAGTCAAAAGAGAAAAACCTGAAGAATGTGTGCTGCATACTTTTGAGCAGCTGCATCTTGCTCTGCAGCAATCCGAGCCTCTTCAGTTATCTTCTGCTCTTGTTGAAATTGCATCAGAACCTACACAACTATGAGTTATTAAATGCACTTAACTGCTAACATTAACAGGAGATGGAAGATGAAAGTAGTTCCCAGCCTATACCTGATGCATTGCATTCTCCTGCTCTTTCTTATCTGCAAGGGTTTGTTGCAGTTCCTCCATCTGTTCCTCCAGATCCTCAACCTGCAGATTGACTACCAAATCATCAAGAATTATAGCAAATATAGCCTGATCTATTTTCGGTGGCATACAGGAAAAGTACGGAGATGTTTCATGTCTAAATAGAAAGAAAAAAAAATTATATATATATATACATTGCCTGATCACCATTCCTCAACTTTTGTCACAATATCAACTTTAGTCCTGTAGGTTGTGTTAAGATGGACTAGATTAAAGGATATTTTAGGAAATTTCATTAGCCTCCATTTTGTTCATTTTTATACTCAGCCTCTTCCTCATTTATCTCTTACACTTGTTGCATGTTTTCGTGTGTGTTTCATAACATATACAACTCCATAGTAACAGATATCTAGGATACCCGAGCACTCAATTCTCGTCGATTATCTTCCTTGACCATTTCCATAAGGGCAGTTTCCAATTCTTCAGCTCTGGAAAAAGAAATTCATCATGCATTAAGCCAGTATCTTACTTATCTGAGTGTGAGCAATACCTTCAGCAATCACATACTGCTAATAGATATTTTCAGAAAAGAAAAACAAAAAGATAATATGAATTCAAGCAAGAATGTGTAGTCACTACAGAAAATGTTCCTGTTTCAAACTGGTGCCAAAGTCAAGTAAAAACAAATCAAAGAAATAGCATGGAGTCTCAAACATGACAGCAGAAAGTGAATCTGGTCCTAGTAGAGAATGCAGGAAAACGATGATAGAATAAGTTTACCCAGCTTGCACTTGTGACTACCCGCTTAAACTAAACAGTTAAAGAATTCATTTATCCTAGAATACCTTTCACGTTTTTCTCCAGTTTAGGAAGCACCTGCAGACAATGTAATATAGAATATCAAACAGCAGAGAACATGAAAATAACCTGATAACTGCTGCTCTTTTCTCTTCCAGCAAATTACATAGCTCAACCTTCAACCATCCCACCTGCACAGGAGCTTTCAATTGTTCAAACTTTAAAACTGCTAGGAGAACTTCAACCACACTAAAAATGAAAAGCTGCCAGTGTTTCAGAAGTATGATTTGTTTAAACAAGACATTTCCTATTTGCCTAGAATATGCCCAAGCCATACCATTTACCTGTTCTTGAAGATCTGGAACAGAATCTACTTCTGAATCTGATGTCATGCCGTTTAGCAAATCTTCCAGATTTGTAGAGCTAGTCCTGGAATGTGATTTGTCAGTGTCTGCATTCTTATCACTAGGCCCTTCCTCCACTTCAGATTGTTTCTTTCGTGATTGAGGATCATGCTTGAAACTATAGAGCCTAGTTGCAAGACTTTTTTGATCTTTCAAAACTCGACCAGCTTTTGCTCTTTCCTCTATTGACAAAATAACAGATGGCCGATGCTTTTCTCTTAGTTCTTGCAATTTATCTTCAGTTACATTCAAGAAACCCATGCAAGCAGTCAACACAAGTTGACTGCTATCGAAAGTTGAACCAGCAAGGGACTGTAATAAAGTGATGGCATCTCCTGCATCATTAGCTGTCACTATAGCAGGACCTGCAATGATTTGAAGCTCATAATACTTCCTCACCAACAGTTTCATATATCAACAGGAAGCAAACAATAATAGCACAACTACTTAGCCAAGATAAGAGCAGTTCCAATACCATACAATTCCATCAAAGCAAGTGCAGTTCGAAATAGCATGACACGATTTCCTTCAAATAGGAGTACATCCCAAATTCGAAGAACTAAAGACAAGAGAAGAGAAAAGAAAAAGAAATGAATAACTTGCCAGGCGATGTATCTTAGATTCTTAGTTGCAATTACAAGAGGAAATACAATACATACATAACTGAAATACAGAGTTCTAAATTGAACTAAGGTTCCCTTATTGCAAAGCATATCACTCACCACTTTCCCATGGGAGCATATTTACAAAAATTGAAAGGAACCAAGGAGCAGATAACCATGTAACCTGCACTCCCAAGTAATCTAGATGATTCACTGCACCAAAATCATCAATTAAGGAACTAACACTCTTCTTTATAGCCAACAAAGAGGAAGCAGAAAATCATTTAAACAATGTACAGACCCAGTTTAGGAAACCTTTCACGCATCAACTCCTCAAAAACAAGTTGGTCAACCTGAAAAATGGAACATTACTAGAGCCAGCTGTGAAAATTGTGTACTCAAAAGAGTAAATATGGTAAGCAAACCTGAGACTCTATCATTTCTTGTGAGAAACATCCATCAAAATAGTCATCCATAATACCCACTAAGGCCCTGAAAGATTTAAAAATAAACTAGGCTATAAAGTTAGCTTAGTTCTGATAATTTACTACTCAATCAGATAGTGTGAGTTACTTTTGAAATCAACAGAAACCAACTACACAAACAGAAACACACAGCAACACATATACTATGAGGAATTTATTACAAAGTTGCAAACCGCAGTCCTGAATCTGGTAATGAGTAAATTCCAATGTGAAACAAATTTGCATGCATGTTTGTGGGTCTATATTGTCTATTACAACAAAAGAAAGAAATAGAACAAACACATTAACTGAAGTAACAGTCTCTTTACATTTTTGTACGCATCTGAGTGTTAGTGAGAAAGAGAGTAAGGGTGTGAACCTAAGGTTATACAGCTCCACCGAGTTCTAATTGTTCAAAATTTGTTTAGTTGTGATTAAACATTACATTTTTGTACGCATATGAGTGTTAGTGAGAAAGAGAGTAAGGGTGTGAACCTAAGGTTATACAGCTCCACCAAGTTCTAATTCTTCAAAATTTGTTTAGTTGTTAATTAAACAGAACTTGTCTCCTGACAAATTTGTAAATATGGCCCGTTAAGTGGCTTCCATACAAAATTTTGCTCAAAGAGAGATGCTTGAAATTCAAAGAGTGGCACATGACCTTAGTCACACCCAAAATGCACTTCACACTATCTTAAAGTGCACCTCTTCAACCTGAAGATGCATTTCCCTTTATTTCTGTGTCTAATAGTTCACTTGTCTAGTTTTAATTGTATGAAAATGGCATATCTCAAACCAAAGAGTAAAGAGAAAAATTAAAGCCTGTGATAGTGTGATAATGGTTCTAGCCATAAGCCAATAATTGATCCATAAAAGACTAGAATTATGCTTTGATACAAAAGAAGCTTTACTTCCTATAAAGATAATACTCTGTACATACTAAATAGGACTTGGCATTGGGAAACCATCACTAAAAGCTTACCAAAAGGCATTTTCCTCTGGCATCATGAGCAATAATATACCAGCAAAAAAATTCATTGCCTGCAAGAGATTTGCTTCAGCATTATAATAAAATGAAGAAACATGCATTAGAAACAAGCAAAATCCATCAGTACCTCCAGTTACTGAATGAACCCCGAGAACTGGTCATTAAATGAGAGGAATTTGAACAAGGTTTTGATTGAAAGACAACTAATAGTAAACTAAGAATTACCTGGCAATACCCAACTGATGGGTTATGCCGAGCATATGCCAAAAGTAAGCGCCTTAAAGAATTTCGACCATTCTCATCCAATGCAGGATGCCCAGGAAAAGTTCGAGAAAGATCCTATATTATCAAAAAAAAAAAAAAAGGATCAGGCAATGAACAAACCTGGTTTATAAAGAAAAAGAAGCATCAAGTACCAAAGACTGATATCTGCACAAAAATCCTGAAGAAACAAAAAGCTTGTTTATCTAGACCAAAAAAAAAAAAGGAACATGATAGACTAAGCAAAACATGCGAGAAAGAAGAAAGCAGATGCATCCAAAGCAGCATCACTCTTTTAATGGCAATCTAGTAAAACCACCTCTTTTGTGATAAGTTGACAACTCATTTTTGAGGAAGGAGGTATAGAACAGGAGGATGCAAAACAATGAGCAAGAACACATTCTTAAATGACCACCCCGGATGGCCCTAAAAAGAAGTAGCACCTACGAATTAAAAAGATTGAACGATAAATTCCAGGGCCCATGCATCTAATGACCTTCTCAATCTGCTTCCTACATTTTTCTGGCACGTCAGCTTTTTCTTTATTGCATCCCTTACTATCATTGTCTAGTAATGGTGTGTCATTCTCACTTTCAGAGACAAGCAAATCCTGGTAATAACTCTCCACCCGACGTGCCTTAACACCAACAAAGGCTTGCCAGACCTGAATCATTTAATACAATCTCAATATTAGAGATTGAATTTAAGACAAACTTCAAAACCAGTAGAATTGTCAAAAATGTACCTCTCCCCGGAGATCTCTTGGTACTCCTCCCTGAACAAGTAGCTCAAGTTCATCTTTCCAAGGTACAGAAGATTCTACAGAAATTCCATCATCTGCAGTACATCCTTCAGCAGCTGTTCTTGTACTGTCATCCAATATCACATTGTCGTTCTCATCCTCGTCCTCCGATTCTCCCTTTGAAGGTTTTGACTCTTCAATTGGAAGATGATCATGAGAAGATGTTAACTGGTCACCTTTCAAGTAATTTTTCTTCTTTACACGAGATGCCATCATAGTTTCAATAGCACATAGAGATGATTTAATGTCAGTCCATGTCTTCACCTCACGGGGTTTTGATTGTGTGGAAGGTGGCACCTCTTTCTCAAGATTAGTTTCTGTCTGAATGTCAGAAAGAGGCTTCTCTCTATCTGAATCATCTGCCTCTCCAACCACATCAGCAGCACAAACACTTTCCTGGTTTTTTACTTCAGAATCATCAGCCTCTCCAACCACATCAGCAGCACAAACACTTTCCTGGTTTTTTACTTCAGAATCCCCAGTCCTGTCCTCCTCTTGGCTACGATGTTGCTGTTGATCAGATACTTCTTCGTTGTTAAGAAAACTCTTCCACCTATCTGATCTTTCTGCTTCCTCTTCCTAAACCATACATATGCAATTAATTTAGGCACTAATGCATGCAACATCAGAAAAGTATGATATGATTCAGAAGACTCTACTACTTGTTTGCTGCTTCTGCCTTGATTATGGGAGAAAAATGAATACTTTCCATGGCTTTTTATTTTTTATTTTTAAGATCCTCATCATACATTATAGTCTTTCATCCCTACCATAAATTCATGATCATAACCTTCCAATTTACTGATAATATTTATTTGCATGAAATAGTTCCATCATAGAATGAACAGAGACATACAATGTTGTAATAAACAATTACCTTATAGATACCAGCGTACTCTCTGTATCTTTGAAAATGATGAGGCCTCACAGTAAATCCATAGGCATCCCTGCCAACATAATACCAATCACCTATATGTCAATCATTGCAGCAAAAGAATCACAAACCAAAAGCTATTATCAATCTAGCTTGATGGTGTTAATGCATGACAAATCAGACATGAGATTTTTAAAATAAATTGAAGAAATATTTCACATCCACCACATAATTATACCTGGAATCAACCTCCAAAAATCGTTTACTCAATAAGGACAGCAACATACTTCATCAAAATTCTAATTCTACTGCCCATGTCGCTGTCCTCTCCTCAAACCAATCCCAGATCAGAGTACCACATTCCCAATTTGACATGAACAATCTTTTTCTCCCTAATTTCTTACTAGAATTCTATAATATAAACCAACGTAAAGAATATCGCATGAGAAAAGAGCTCGATCTTACACGTACAACAATAAATAAATAAATAAATAAATAAAATCACACATTAATTACCGACTAAAAAGCCTGATTAATCAAAAGACAAATGTCGCTCTAGTGATCATCATTTCTCATCAGTTTTTTTTTTCCAACTGAGTTAACTCGCTATATTTTAGCTTCATCTCTATCCAACTTCGCTCCGATTTCGGACTTAACGACACCTGTGCCGCTACTGATATATGATATATACACACGAATATGCATGCAACACATTAACATTAACATTAACATTAACATTAACATTAACATTAATATATGTATAAAGTGCTAAACAATGTAATTTAGTACCTTATGTGCTCGAAACCGGTGAAAAAATGAGGATTTTTGATCGTCATTTGCGGGAGCTTCGGATCGGTGGCTCTGAAAATCGAGGGATTTCCGGAACAATCCAATGGCTACTTCGCGACTTCAACTGCTTCTCCTTCAATGTCTCTCTCCGTCTGTAATCTATGAATTTGGACTGTTAAAACTGAAAGTTTGGCGGTCACGTGCCCGGGCTGTGGCTTCGCGGGCTTGGGTGATGGGATTTGACATGAATTGCGCGCGTGTGGGAGATATTGTCACGCGAGAACGTACATTAAATGTATGCCATCAATGGTGAAAATGACACGTGTATTACAGTTTCAGAACCTGGTAGTTATTTGGATTTAATTATTTGCGCCAGGGGGGTACCAGTTATGCTGTGCACCTGCAATAGACAGGTACGGGCCCAGTTCTTTATGATTTTCTTTCGGATTTTAAATTATTTAATGGATTTCAATTATGGGCTTGAAGTTTGGGCCTATATGTTGTACAAAGTACGGTCCAGTTTTATACCCGTCAAATAAAACTTGTTGCTATATGCACGTCGTTATTTATAAGTACAATAAAACTTTGATTGATCTAAAACTGAATTACTATCAAATAAAATCTTGTGACCTAATGACACCTGATTGCACCCCATATGAAAGGGGTGGGTTCGAGTTTCAGTGAAAGTGATATTAACTCTTTGCGCTTTATTTGATTGAAAAAATAACTATAAACATATACGACATTGTAATTAATAGCGTCAATAATACTAAAAAAAAAATTAGGGGTTTTGAGTGTATTTATTTGATATAAAATAGGAAACATGTGCCACTAATACATTACAACAATCACATCTACTTTGTAATGCAGAGGCAGATATTTATTTAATTTAAACTACAGAGACTATGCAATGCATTACAACGTTTAAGGTAGGAAGTTGCAAACAGCACACTTGTTGAGGAACATGCAATCTTATGACTGGCATTGATGAGATGAAACTCAAACATTATTAGGCCTGCAATTGGATGAAGAGCAAGAGTTAGCAGCTGTACAGATTATATTGCACTGTAACAAAAGATCCAAGACTTCCAAAACTCAGAAAGGGTGATTACCAAAAAGCGACTCTTGTAGAATTCGATGATCTTTGGGATATCGCATTTTGTCACCTTGTAAGCGTTGATCTTCTCCAGCTCCTGCAAAGAATTACAATATTGAATATCAGCCAAGAACGAGAAGAATGCAGTCTCGCTTAAGCTTGGGATGTTGAAGGGAAAAAAAAAGTGAGGATTTATAAAAAGAAATACGAAATACCTCAATCCAGGTAGCGAGACGAGGCCTGCCTGATGTAATGTCATACTTAAACACGTCTAGAATGAAGGGACGGAACCTTTCAATGAATGGAGCATAAGCAATGTCCACCTGAGGCGACACATTTTACATAGTTAAAAGTGTAACGATATACACAGAAATGCATATCTTCCTAATCCCATCGGGGTAAAACAGTGGTCTATGTATAAGTCCATAATGCGATGGCAAACAGTTCAATTCACTCAAAAAGTGTGCTTACCTGACTGAATTCTCCAAGGAAGAAAGGACCATCATATTTGCCAAGTGCATTTTCTAAGTGGTCAAAGACACCGGCTGATACAGCAATGTTACAAATAACAGTTAGTTACTTAAGCTTCTATGAATGATTGCGAGCTACACAATAAATCTTTATATCAAAAAAGAAATATACTCCCCGTGTGTGTGTGTGTGTGTGTGTATATAAAAAGAACATTACCTGCATCTTTCTCTGGGTTCCCCTTGAATGAACCATATACTCCTTTGAGGAATGTGTCACTATAGGCAATCAACTCTTCAGCAAACTTCTGCTTCTCAGGATCCTAAAGCAAATTACCGATATCCATTACACATCACGTTTTCAGGGAGAAGCCTCTCAAATTCAAGGCACGGTGTGGGATCGATGTTAGAAAAAGAGAGCAGCCATTGAAAGTCGTGAAGAAAAATTCTGTCTTACATTGGGTAAAAGACAAGGTCCTTCAAAGTTACTGTCGATATACTTAATCAGGTCCAAACTCTCTCCGATTACTTTGTTGTTGTGCTCCAAAGAAGGCACCTGCAATTGAGCCAGTTAATGACCTATTAAATCTTTAAAAACAAAATTGAAAGCTACAGTCTAGAAGATAATCTTCTGTTAATTAGTTTGGAAAAGATACAGATTCTGAGGCAGTTGTCCATGACAACAAGATACTGGCTTCATTACAAAAGAAATAGTACCTTGTTTTCTGGGTACACCTTCTCCTTGTACCAAGCAGGCCTATTCTGAAGATCAAGTGGAACCAATTTTATCTTATCTTGTAAGCCCTGCAATTAATAACAACAAAAAGCAAGCTAGCATGAAAAATCTCCATCAAAATGTCAAGGCAACTCATTACTCAAGGTTAGGAGCCAACCCCACAGCTGAACTTCGAAATCACAAACAAGAGAAGTCACTAGACAAGGATGAACCCAAATTTAAAATGGCACTATACTTTGTCATGTTCTAAAGGTTACAAGTTTAACTCCCAATAGGCTTTGACCTTCTTAGTTTGAAGTTTATAGCCAGTCAATTATGGATAATCTAGACAGGCCAATTCTTAGCCGATTAGAGTTACTGAACGGGATTTGCAGAGTGTATGTGTCCAGTAGTGCTTGCAGTTTCCCTAGTCACTCAAAAAAATTCATAATATTTCTACTCTCTTATGATCAATTACTACCAGGTACAGAGATATCTAATAAATTAATATTTTTTAACTACAAACTATATTACATTGTAGTATCTGTTCATATAGTAAATTAATATAGTAACAGCTTAAACAAACCTTGTAATTTCTAGTAATCCAAGCTCGCTGGGCAAAGGGGCACTGGTAATTGATATACAACCTTCACCAAACAATAAATTTTTTATTAGAAAAATGTAAGAAAAAGACAAATCTCAGAATTGCATAAAGCACAAAGAAAACAGATAGGCGATAGCTACCTTGTGGTTCCATCGAAGATGTGAGGCGGTTCGGAGGTGGAATCCAAAGATGGAACGCGGACCTCTTCAACGCTTCTGGAAACAAATTTACAACCAAAAACCCGTAAAAATCCAATCCAAAATTGGCTTTAAATCTGCTGCATATACGCACAAAATTGGCGCCGCATATTATGTACAATGATCGTGAGAACTTACGGAGTAGCCATTTTCGTAGGTTGTTTTCCTTAAGATCGTAAAAGCTAGCGAAGTGAATTTCTGTGGTTTGGAGCGATGAATGACACTGAGGAGGAGCTTAGCTTTATAGGGCTTTGATTTGATTGGTGACGATAGCAGTGAGGTTTAGAGACAAAAAAGAAAATGCGAGTTTGCTCTTCGCCTCTTTCGTCACTGATTACGACTGAGTGTTGAAGAATACTTAAATATTGTGAAAAGGATAGAAAGTGATACTGTGTTCTGGGAAGTTCGACGACGATCGCCATCATCGTACCTAGACGGTTTAAGTGTGTGAGTTCATTTTGTGCCACGGCAGTCATGAGGTCACTATTTGTCGTTGCCTACTTTGACAAAACAGCAGGGTCAGCAGCCACAACAGCTTGCGGTCAAATGCTATTTAAAGGTGGCTTTTACTTGATTTTTTTGTTGGGCTCAAGGCGAAGCGGATGATTGCGAAGGAGAGAGAAGTCATTTTGATTTTGTGTAAAGTAAGATTTTTTGTGGAGCTCAATAGATAGAAAAAGGGAGGAATTACCGATAATTTGTGCGCATTTCGTACACAGCGGCGCTCAATCAGGTCGTTGACACGTTAGTTACCTAATTTTTTTTTTGAGGGGTCTCATTTTTCTTCTTTTTTTTCCTCTCTCCTAATTGGGTTATCAAAAACGGTGAAAAAACTAAACTAGTGTGGATGTTATTAGTACCCAAAGTCAGATTCTGTTGTACATGTACTTGCCTACATGGGCAAATCAATAGTAATGTGTGAGCATAAAGACTAGAGCGTAAGAGAAAGAAAGTATAACATGCTTCATAAAAAATATTAATATCTCAAACGAATAATCACAAGTTTAAGTTTAAACTCAGTTCAAGGGTTGGCATATTATGGAATATGTATTATAAATAAGATTAGATTATAGTAATCAAAAAATATTATATTTATAACGACTTGACGCTTATGTTGACTGTTGATTGTTACTTTATTTGTCTTAATTAAAATTACTGTTACCAATTTATAACATGAGTGGTATTGTTGATTAAAGTAACCGTTACCCACCATTTGTAACATGTCCGAACCACAATTGCCCTTACCCAACATCTTGATATATCGAACACAGTACGCACAAGTCACAACCATTTGTTACAAAACAAAGTATTTTTATTCCACAAAGAAATGGGAAACCTCTGCCACCCCACCAAACATTACAATTGTCGAATCAACAGTGAAGTATAGACCAACCAGGAATTTAACACAGTAAACTATACAACAAGATCATATGATGCGTTACAATGTTGAAGATTGAATGTTGCAAACAGCATCACATCTTGATGAAAGCCACACAATCTTATCAATGGCAGAGATCAAACACAACTCGAATTTCAGGCCTGCGATTGGATGAAAAGCTTGAGTTAGCACATAATACAAGTTGTTTCTCTGCAACAAAAGATCCGAGAGAGGGGTAACTACCATAAAGCGAGCCTTGAAGAATTCAATGGTCTTCGGGAGATCACATTTTGTCACTGTGTAAGCATCAATCTTCTCCACCTCCTGCAGAGAATTACGATTTTTTTTAATCAACAAAGAGTGAGAAGAGTGAAGTCTTGCTTCCTTCAAAGAAAAACCAAAGCGAGAAATAATAGATCTGTCTAATATGGATGGATGTAAGGATGGAAACATGTAAAGTTAAAGGAGAGAAAATTGAAAAATAAAAAATTTAAAGTGAGGATTCATAAAGGAGAAATTTCTACCAAAGAAACAATTGGAAGTAGGGTCAAGAGTGACTACATTCTCATAACTTTATTAAATGAAATACCTCAATCCATGCTGCTAGTTTAGGCCTGCCTGATGTAACGTCATACTTAAACACTTCTAGTATGAAGGGCCGGAGCCTTTCAATGAACGGAGCATAAGCAATGTCTACCTGAGGAAACACAATTTACATATCATGATATCAATAAGTAGATTTTCATTTTGTTCCAAAAAAAAATGTAGATTTTCGTTTGTTTTCGTTATTAGATACACAAGAGAAGGGAATCAAAAACAAGCCAAATAAGCGGGTATGGGCTTAGTGTCACTAGGCTAAATTCCAGAGCCCATAAATAGAAGTGCAGAAAAAGTGTAAACATTACACTACACTGTAAGTAACTTTCTTCTAGGTGGGCAAGAAATACATTTCGTTGTAATCCCATTGGGGTAAAGCAGTGGTCAATGGCGCAACATCTCAGTAAGTACAGCAACGAGAAAAAAGTTCATTCAAGCAAAAAAAAAAAGTATATACCTGACTGAATTCTCCAAGGAAGAAAGGTCCATCATATTTACCAAGTGCTTTTTCTATGTGGTCAAAGGCACCAGCTGACAAAGTAACATTATGAATAACAGTTAGTTACTTTTAAGCATTTTTGAACTATTGTGAGATACATAACATATCATGTCAAAAAGAAAAAGGAAATAAAAATCAAGAACGTTACCTGCATCGATCTCTGGGTTTCCCTTGAATGAACCGAACACTTGTTTGTTGAATGTGTCAGTGTAGGCTATCAACTCTTCAGCAAACTTCTGCTTCTCAGGATCCTATAGCAATTTGCAAACATCTTATAGATATCAGCCTTCCCAACTCGGGGGCAGGGTATGTGATGTAAGAAAGAGAGAACTATAAGGAAAATTTTGAGAGTTACATTGGGTAAAAGAGAAGGCCCTTCAAAGTTACTATCGATATACTTAACCAAGTCCAAACTCTCCCCAATTATTTTGTTGTTGTGCTCCAATGCAGGCACCTGTGCAAAAAATAGAATAACGAATTTGGGTTAATTAAGGCCACTAATGGTGAATCGACTCCTCCAAAAGGATGAATATAAAAGACTACTAGTTCATGTGTAGCAACGAGTTGTGCTAAAGGTTTTACAGCATTTGCAGGAAAAGAAGACACTAGATTCATTACAAAAGAAATTTTACCTTGTTTTCAGGGTACACTTTTTCCTTGTACCAAGCAGGCCTGTTCTGAAGATCAATTGGAACAAATTTTATCTTATCTTGTAAACCCTGCAATTATCCCCCCAAAAAAATCAATATCAAATGTTAAGGCAACACTGTAATCTGGTCAACCTGCAGCTGAATTTCATGATCACTATGAAACACACACAAAAACAAAGCAAAACCAAAAAAACACACACAGATTCACACACACTAGACAAGGACTAATCCAATTTAAAAACAGGCTATATGAGGGCAACTCAGCCAAGTTGGTAATGGATTGGGTAACCGCAAGGTTACAAGTTCAAACTCCCAATAGGACCTGCCTATTGACCTTCTTGGTCTGAGTCTGTACAGCAACCTAAGTTGGTTTATCTCATTACCGTCTTTTGCTAAGAGGGTCACAAGGCCAAGTTTTAACTAAGGCACACCCTCGGGTAGTAGGGTAGTGGCTACTGCTAGTGTGTATTTGTGTGTGTGTGTGTGTGTATATATTGTGATGTTCTAAAATTCATATTACCCCTACTGTCTCTTATGATCAATTAACCACAAAACAAATACCAGTAACTTAATACAGCAGTAGTTGCAGTTGAGAGTGGATGGTGAACAAACCTTGTAATTTCTAGTAATCCAAACACGCTGAGCATAAGGGCACTGGAAATTGGTATACAACCTTCATACAAAATTTTAAAAAAAAAATCAAAAAAATAAGAAAAATGAGCATTTCTGAACTTCACAACGCTCAAACAATAGCGCTACCTGGTGGTTCCATCGAAGAGCTGCGGCGGCTCAGAGTTGGAATCCAAATTCGGAGGGAGAACCTCTGCAACGAATCTGGAAAAAAAAAATCACGAAAAATAAATATATAAATAAAAACCGTCAAAATCTGCATATACACACAAGCAAGGACCAATTTTATAAAATTTGAAATTTTCAAAGCTTCTTTTATTGGAGCAACCTTTGCTTTTTTTTTAATTGTGCTAAAGCTTTTTTTATTGGAGCAAATTTGAATATTCACAGAGGAAGTTCTCAGCACAGTGATCATAGGAACTTACGGGGCAGCCATTGTAGTAACCTTTGCTCCTTTAGATCGTAAACGCGAATGGATTTCTACTGTTGGGAACGATAACACTATGACAGATTGACAGAAAGCTTTATACTGGTGGCAAATGGAGTTCGATGATCGGAGCGTTTATGGACGGAGGGAAATGCTGGTGTGCTATAGGGATCACGATAAAAACGTGGGGAGTAGCATAGATTCTATAACTCCACTCATCGTGAGGTCAGCGGTGACGAATGATTCTTGAATAAATATTTTCCGAGATGTTCGGGTCGGATCTATCCAAAATTGATGGTTTAATACGTTAATACAAATGAATCTAGACTTAATTACTGGCTAAGTTTGTTTTGTGTGTGATATACGTTTTATTAACTAAATAATTTGTAACATCTCTCAGTTTCAATCTTGTAAATGAAACCGAACTTTTTAAATAAGATTCGGAATAATTCAATCAAAATACAAATAAAAAATTAAAGGTAATGGGGCAAATTAATAGGTCTATAAATTTGATACGAAAAAATAATTTAGTGAACACTTTAAAATTTTATAATTAAATATACTTGCCTACAGAAGGCGTGTTTATAACAAGGCGGGTTTATAATTAATTAACTAAATAAATTTGTAACATATCTCGAGTTTTAATTTCGTAAATAAAACAGATCTTTTATAAGAATTAGAATAATTCAATTTATCAAAATAAATTGAAGAAAAATGTGTTTGGTCCTTAACTTTAAAAAATTGTAATTAAATACATCAACTTGTCGATATGATACAATTAAATCAATTAGTTGTTACCTTACTTAACGGTAAATAATAAAAATGCAGACATATTAATATTTATTAAAATAAATTAATTTTAAATTTTAAAAAGAACACATGTACGTATGTAGAAGTGGGCGGCTCCTCCGTTACAACATCACCTAGACAGAGAAGATAGAGGTCACCGAAGAAGCCCAGGAGAAGATTTATCGTTGACAATCATTACTTTTTTTAAAATTATTTTTATTAAAAACTGACATGTCATCATATTTTTTTTACCTATTCATAATAATTTATAATACGATTCACACTCCAGGATATAATCATTGCACCTATTCATAATATGTCTGTGAAACAAAAGGTGCTCAACAACTTTGGCATTTCCATTAACAGTATACAGTATACCTGAGTTTTCAACACAAAAAATGCATGGATCTGCTACTATTAAACACAATAAATTGTGTGGTACTTGAAAAATGTAATGCGCAGCACACAGAGATGTTAAAACAATAGTTGTAACACAAGAGACTTGATAACGCAGTTTGGGAAAAACTCTATTCTGCGAGGCACTTCTCAGTCTTGAGAATTTGCCTAAATCCACTAAAAGCTTAATATTCAAAGTACATAGTTTTGGGACCAGAAATTACACAATAGATTGATCTTCTCCTATCTAATCTATTGTAACCTAAACACATGTACTACTTTCTAGGGGAATTTAGAATCCTCTCAAACTCTCTAATGCCTCACAATATTAGCTAGGGAATTCGTCTGGTGTAATGGTGAGAGGTCCTTTAAATAGCCAACTAATCAGAACCAAAACAGTATTGGTGTTATTCCTAGTTTGTTTGTGATTTGATTTCTAATCTTGGTGTACTCCTTTTCTGACTCGAATTGGAATTTCTTTTTGCCAACAATTGTGATCAACCTTTTGATTCAACACTCTCCCCCTTTGTCAAATTTTTGGCAAAAACCTTGATTTCTCCCCCTTAGTTGATTCTCTTGTGTTTCCTCTTTTGGTCCTGAATCTTCTGTTTGAGTCTTTGTGACTTCAGGTCAGTATGGTAGTTTTTGAGAGACAGAGGAGATGATTATAGTATTATCAATTAGAGTATTCTGGACTTCATAACATCAGCAGCACAAGAATATGAACATCGGCAGCACAAAAATATGTTCTTATCATTCCAGCATATTAGCAAAAAAACCTCATCATCAGCATAATATTCAGCAAAAGATTTCATCATCAACAGATCTTCAGTAGATCATCAAAAAGAGTCAGAAAGTCAGAATTGAATTCGTTTCCATGGGATTGGCTTGATATCTGGCACATATCCCTACCCCAAAACTTAAATCTGGTCAGCTCGCTGTTAAATAGAGTAGACCCCCTATCATGCTTCGATACAGAGTTTGTTCCACCTTCTTTCCTTTTGGATCTTTATAGATCCTCTCTGTTGTTGGAACAGGTGTTATAACAACTTTGCTTTCTGTTTGAGTGGGTCCAAAGAGGTCCATATGGAGAAGTTCCATAATTCTTGAAGTGTGAACTCCTGGTGTTCTGTTGTGGCTACTCCTTGTCATTTTGTTTTCAAGACATGCATCATATTTTCTATTTTCATCAATGTCTAGTATTGGAATACCTCGGTATGCTCCCCTTTTTAGTCCCTTTTTCATATCATGAAAATTTATATGCCTCATACGTTGATGTTACAAAAGTGTTTGATTGATAGTGACTTGGTTGCAGGTTAAATGGCTATCCCATGTGTAGCATTTATCCGAGGACCTTTTTCCCATCATGACGCATTCATGTCCTTGGTTATACACTTTGCAATTTCCTTTTGAGAATTCTACCCTTAGTTCATCTTCACACAACTGACTTATACTGATAAGGTTTGCTTTTAAGCCTTGTACCAAGAAGACTCTTGGCAATCTGGGTAGACCATGGACATTTAGTGTTCCGCTGGCAATGATTTGCCCCCTTTCTCCATCTCCAAAGGTTACATGTCCTTCATTTTTGTAATGGACGTCCTCTAGATTGTTTGGGTTTCCGGTCATGTGTCTTGAACACCCACTGTCAAAGTACCAAACACTTGTTTCTTTGCTGATTTTTTAAGTATAAGCTGTGACTGGTGTTTGATTTTTTCTGACCCAGACTTTTTGGGCTGGTTTTTGTTCTTGCTTTGCCCAGATTCTGTTATGGAGATCATTTTGTCTTTTATAGCAGTGTGCCTTGATGTGTCCCAATCTGTGACAGTAGTAACATCTGATTCTTCTACGGTGTTGAAAGTGATGTGTTAACACTTCTCTGTTTTCGACTGTAGAATCTTTCCTTGTTGCTAAGTCTGGTTGTACTGCACTTTCAGTTAGTCTTCTTATTTCCTGTAGCAATTTGTTTCCCTCTTCTAGTGATTTCATTAACTTTTCTTGGGTTTCTTTGTGAAGAAGTATTTCATTTTCCTTTTCACTTTTAAGGAAGTGATTTTCTTGCATGAGATTTAAGTTTACTTTGATGATTTCTTCCCACTTGGCGTGCAGCTGTGTATAGGAGTTTAATAGATCTTGCATGTCCTCCTTTGATTCATCATCGTCTTCATGATTTGTGAAAAATGCCACAAAATTTGTGTTGTTTTCTTCTTCACTATCTGAGTCATCACTCAANATTGTAACCTAAACACATGTACTACTTTCTAGGGGAATTTAGAATCCTCTCAAACTCTCTAATGCCTCACAATATTAGCTAGGGAATTCGTCTGGTGTAATGGTGAGAGGTCCTTTAAATAGCCAACTAATCAGAACCAAAACAGTATTGGTGTTATTCCTAGTTTGTTTGTGATTTGATTTCTAATCTTGGTGTACTCCTTTTCTGACTCGAATTGGAATTTCTTTTTGCCAACAATTGTGATCAACCTTTTGATTCAACACTCTCCCCCTTTGTCAAATTTTTGGCAAAAACCTTGATTTCTCCCCCTTAGTTGATTCTCTTGTGTTTCCTCTTTTGGTCCTGAATCTTCTGTTTGAGTCTTTGTGACTTCAGGTCAGTATGGTAGTTTTTGAGAGACAGAGGAGATGATTATAGTATTATCAATTAGAGTATTCTGGACTTCATAACATCAGCAGCACAAGAATATGAACATCGGCAGCACAAAAATATGTTCTTATCATTCCAGCATATTAGCAAAAAAACCTCATCATCAGCATAATATTCAGCAAAAGATTTCATCATCAACAGATCTTCAGTAGATCATCAAAAAGAGTCAGAAAGTCAGAATTGAATTCGTTTCCATGGGATTGGCTTGATATCTGGCACATATCCCTACCCCAAAACTTAAATCTGGTCAGCTCGCTGTTAAATAGAGTAGACCCCCTATCATGCTTCGATACAGAGTTTGTTCCACCTTCTTTCCTTTTGGATCTTTATAGATCCTCTCTGTTGTTGGAACAGGTGTTATAACAACTTTGCTTTCTGTTTGAGTGGGTCCAAAGAGGTCCATATGGAGAAGTTCCATAATTCTTGAAGTGTGAACTCCTGGTGTTCTGTTGTGGCTACTCCTTGTCATTTTGTTTTCAAGACATGCATCATATTTTCTATTTTCATCAATGTCTAGTATTGGAATACCTCGGTATGCTCCCCTTTTTAGTCCCTTTTTCATATCATGAAAATTTATATGCCTCATACGTTGATGTTACAAAAGTGTTTGATTGATAGTGACTTGGTTGCAGGTTAAATGGCTATCCCATGTGTAGCATTTATCCGAGGACCTTTTTCCCATCATGACGCATTCATGTCCTTGGTTATACACTTTGCAATTTCCTTTTGAGAATTCTACCCTTAGTTCATCTTCACACAACTGACTTATACTGATAAGGTTTGCTTTTAAGCCTTGTACCAAGAAGACTCTTGGCAATCTGGGTAGACCATGGACATTTAGTGTTCCGCTGGCAATGATTTGCCCCCTTTCTCCATCTCCAAAGGTTACATGTCCTTCATTTTTGTAATGGACGTCCTCTAGATTGTTTGGGTTTCCGGTCATGTGTCTTGAACACCCACTGTCAAAGTACCAAACACTTGTTTCTTTGCTGATTTTTTAAGTATAAGCTGTGACTGGTGTTTGATTTTTTCTGACCCAGACTTTTTGGGCTGGTTTTTGTTCTTGCTTTGCCCAGATTCTGTTATGGAGATCATTTTGTCTTTTATAGCAGTGTGCCTTGATGTGTCCCAATCTGTGACAGTAGTAACATCTGATTCTTCTACGGTGTTGAAAGTGATGTGTTAACACTTCTCTGTTTTCGACTGTAGAATCTTTCCTTGTTGCTAAGTCTGGTTGTACTGCACTTTCAGTTAGTCTTCTTATTTCCTGTAGCAATTTGTTNTTCTGACCCAGACTTTTTGGGCTGGTTTTTGTTCTTGCTTTGCCCAGATTCTGTTATGGAGATCATTTTGTCTTTTATAGCAGTGTGCCTTGATGTGTCCCAATCTGTGACAGTAGTAACATCTGATTCTTCTACGGTGTTGAAAGTGATGTGTTAACACTTCTCTGTTTTCGACTGTAGAATCTTTCCTTGTTGCTAAGTCTGGTTGTACTGCACTTTCAGTTAGTCTTCTTATTTCCTGTAGCAATTTGTTTCCCTCTTCTAGTGATTTCATTAACTTTTCTTGGGTTTCTTTGTGAAGAAGTATTTCATTTTCCTTTTCACTTTTAAGGAAGTGATTTTCTTGCATGAGATTTAAGTTTACTTTGATGATTTCTTCCCACTTGGCGTGCAGCTGTGTATAGGAGTTTAATAGATCTTGCATGTCCTCCTTTGATTCATCATCGTCTTCATGATTTGTGAAAAATGCCACAAAATTTGTGTTGTTTTCTTCTTCACTATCTGAGTCATCACTCAAGGTTGTTACATATGTTTTGTTCTTCCTTCTTAGGTAATTTGGACATTCTGACTGAATATGTCCATATCCCTTGCATTCATAGCACTGTATTCCATCTAGGTTTGGATTCCCTTCCTTTTTGGGATTGACGGATTGGTTTTGTGCAAATGATGGACTCCCTTGATTATTTGAGAAACTCTTGTTCTTATTTTTGAATTTGTTAAATTTCTTGAGAACTCTGTTGAAGTTTTTTGTCAACACAGCAATGGATTCTTCCATTTTTTCAGTATCTTCATCTGAGTTGGTGTCTTGTTTTGATTGAAAGGCTATTCCTTTGCCATTAGGCTTTTTGTTTTGCAGCATCTCAAGCTCATATGTTTTAAGGTTTCCCATTAGATCACTTAACTTGCAGGTATTGAGATCTTTGCTTTCTTGAATAGCTGTTACTTTCATCATAAATCTTTCTGGTAATGATCGCAACACCTTTTTTACTAACCTGTTTTCAGGAATGGGTTCTCCTAAGTTATAGGCTTCCCCAGCAATTTCTAGTATTCTTCCATTAAATTGTGTGATATCTTCTTCTTCCTCCATCTTCAGATTTTCAAACTGAGTTTGGACCATTTGTAGTTTTGATTGTTTGACTGTTGAATTTCCTTCATGATGATCACACAATATATCCCATGCTGTTTTTGCTACATTTGTGGCAGCGATTAGTTTGAATGTTTCTTCACTCACGACTCCGTAGATGGCATTCATAGCTTTTGAGTTATAGTCGAACTCTTTGAGTTCTTCTTCGCTCCAATCAGCACGACCTTTTACTTTGTTATTGTCATCAAGGGGATGTTTCCATTCGTTTTCAACAGCCCTCCATACTCTTTCTCCTTGGGCTAATATGTAGATTTTCATTCTAGCTTTCCAATAGGAGTAGTTTGTACTACTTAGGGCTGGTGGTCTGTTGTTTGATAGTCCTTCCCTGGGAAACTCCATTAGGATCCTGCTAATAACTTAAGCAGTTTGGCTCTGATACCAATTGAAAAATGTAATGCGCAGCACACAGAGATGTTAAAATAATAGTTGTAACACAAGAGACTTGATAACGCAGTTTGGGAAAAACTCTATTCTGCGAGGCACTTCTCAGTCTTGAGAATTTGCCTAAATCCACTAAAAGCTTAATATTCAAAGTACATAGTTTTGGGACCAGAAATTACACAATAGATTGATCTTCTCCTATCTAATCTATTGTAACCTAAACACATGTACTACTTTCTAGGGGAATTTAGAATCCTCTCAAACTCTCTAATGCCTCACAATATTAGCTAGGGAATTCGTCTGGTGTAATGGTGAGAGGTCCTTTAAATAGCCAACTAATCAGAACCAAAACAGTATAGGTGTTATTCCTAGTTTGTTTGTGATTTGATTTCTAATTTTGGTGTACTCCTTTTCTGACTCGAATTGGAATTTCTTTTTGCCAACAATTGTGATCAACCTTTTGATTCAACAGTACTCTTGACAACTGAACTCAAAATCTATTATTCTATTGTATGTTAAAGTAAGGTCGAATTGATAAATATAAGCACTGATAAATTGGGTGGTACTCTGATATTGATTATGCTTTGTCTTCTTATCTTCATGCTCCAAACTGAAACTGAAATATTGGAAGAAACTAAAACTATAGAATTTAGTTCGGTCCTATTTGTTTGCATCCAACTATTATCAATTTTCTTAGTTATAATCAATTTCTTCATTTTCTCTATATATAAAATGCCATCAACCAAATTTATGCACCCGAAGAGTTAGAAAACACAGAGAATCATATTATCAAAAGGTAAGATTAATACCAAAGTATCTCTCTGGTGCAATTTTGTTGGTATTAAGACACTATGAGATGATATTTCGAATTGTATGGATTCAAGAAACTGTTTGATTTTGTTGATTTTATTGTTCTGTTTTTTTTTTCAGGTTTCAGGAAGTCGTTCACCCATTGAAGTTAGGCGAATCCTCAACACTGAAGACCAGAAGCAATCCACTTTCTGGGACTGCTGAAAGGAATTGAGACTGAAATAAATAGATCTAGACAAAAGAAGGCTGGAAAAGAACAATAATAGTTAGAATAGTAATTGAGCCCAAAATGTATGAAGCTTTGACCCATGCTTATTTCCATGTTCTTGTCAGCTATTGAATTTGCCGTGTGTACAATAGATGCAAAAAAAGTATTGTTATCAGTTCTTAAGTTCCATTGAACAAACACAAAAGCCATAACTGCTACAGAAAGTGAAATTTATTGACTGCTAAATGTATGCAAGTTAGAAGCATCCACCTTTTATTTAAAGGAAATGCAGAACATTTCATATATACATGCCGATAATAATAATAATAATTCTCGACTTTGAATCTAGAGAGATCAGTTTCCACTTACTGTGAAATGGATTCTACTATCTCCTTCTAATCTGAAAAGGATACAAAGAATAGAAAGACTTTTTTTTTTGTTGTCTATGCAGTAAGATAAACTGCATCATACAGTACAACATTTGTCTGTCCTTAGTGGATTATGCTGAAGACTACTGTGTTGGATAAGGAGGTACGCCTCCACCCGCTCTAATTGAGAGGGTGGAAATATGCGAGGAGCTTCTACTCGTGGAACCCGGATCTAAAAACAGCACCACAACTGTAATGTCGTCGTGGAAATGCCTCCTCACGCCTCTTTCAATCTTCTTCAGGTCCGAGTACCGCATTTCTCTTTTCTTGGCTGCCACGTGAAGTGCTGCTTTGATAAGTCTTCTAGCAATTCCCTGTTCGTCAAGTATTCGAGTGACAATAATGAACGAGTAAAATTTCCAAGGTCATAGTGTGATGAACAATTTTGCATTAATGCTTAAACCCGAGCATCATATCAGTTTCGGTTTCCACCTTGTCTTGAAAATTATGGTTCGTTTATTATCAAGTTACTTCGATTGTCTGTTGCATTAATCCTCAAGTTTATTCTTTTGAGAAAAAGGAAGATTGCAACTACGGGATGTAAAAAAAGAGAGTTAGAGCTTACATTACGAGGGGAACTGTGAACGATGTCAGCTGCTTCCTGGTTGCTAAGGTGCTCCCACAGACCATCCGAAGCAAATATGAGGAATTGGTCGTTGGAACTGAGTTTGTGGATAGAAATGGATGGTTCTGGACTAAGGATCGGGTTGGAGAAGGGTTCAGATAACCTGAATTTTGCCAATAGTGGTGCTCGGTTGAATTCTGCCTTCTTAAGGTAGGCATCACCAATGGACCTCGAGACCTGAGAAGCCAGAAAGGATAAGAAATTTTTAATTAACAACGAATTGACAAATAGTGACTAAAGCAAGCTCTCCATTGAAGCGTTTGCACATAATTGTCAAGTATGGAGTACCTGTATAAGACCCTTCACACGCCAAACATTGTGCTTTCGAACCACGATTTGTGAGTCGTGGGGATGCAACGAGTGAAGCTCATCTCTCACGGATTCAATATTAGCGTTGTGTTCCATTGACAATTGTATTGCCGTGACTCCTCTAGCACCCTTATCTGCTCTTCCCAAAACCGCACGAGAGTCTCCAGCATTGGCAACATAAACGAGTCCATTACACACTACTCCTACCAAACAACACGATCCCACTGCTGCAATTTGGGGCTTATAGTGCCACTGCTGCTTTACAACAGACAAAAACTCCTCCTCGGTTGCCAGGAAAGCCTTTTTAATGACACCAGCAGAGATCTCTTGTTGCTCCGATGCAAATTCTAAGAAAAGGAAACGAAGGTCAATACAAACACTATCAAAGAAATCCACCAGATGTAAATGTAATCAATTATAAATCTCTCCCGAGGTAATAATATGATTTTTTTTAAAAAATCCTCAAAATTTATATCCAAGGAAACCTTTTTCGTCCTTTCTATATGTGATTACTGCAAAAACGACGACTTTGCTTAGTTTCATAGACGGATTTTTTATACCAAGAGACCCTATGATAAAACCAGTACTTTGTAAAAGCATCTCAATATTGCATCACTAACAAACATCTCATGAATCTAGGCTTTATGCAGACAATAGACAACAATTAAGTGTTACTGAAATTCCATCTACAAAGATAACCATAAAGAAACGAACATCCATATGGAAAGAAACACATACTCTTAAGATTGGAGAACAAAGAATCGTTAATAAACCGAGATGTCTCTGGCCCTCCATGTCCATCATAGACGCCGACAAAGGTTCCATGAGGACCAGAATCAAGGTTACTCAAAGGGCCTGATTCGAGCTGGCTTTGATCCTCCAACAAACCATTTGCTTGTATAACCGCCATCGAGAATTCCCCATTTACATGAGTCCCCAAATCCTTGTACCACATCAGTCCATCAACCTTCCCATTTAGATCTCCATCTCGCCTCCTACAATCCCCACTTCTCCTGCCTCCATCTCCCACCACAGAGCCCCACCAGCAAGGTTTCACCATTTTTCTCTCCTTTCTTTTCTTAATCACAATTCAGAACTATTCCCTAGCACCTTACATGTATACATACATACACTCCTACCCTACCACCAAATATCCTCAGTCATACCATTCATCCAAAAATATGTGAGAAAATTTTATGTCTTCTTAAACACTCAAACAAACAATACTATTATCCAAAAGAACCAGGAAACAATAGGCCATGTTTGGTAAATAATTAGCCTATCAGCTAATTCTGACTTATTTGACTTATTTTACCACTATTAGTTGTTTGACTTGATTAAAAAATCCAAACACCTTTCTACAATCAACTAATATTATATTAATCATACCTTCTAACCCAATCAGCCATCAGCTAACCGCCATTTACCAACTAGAGCTGGTCATGAACCCCAACCTGAGCTCAAGTTTTTGCTTATGCTCCAAACCCACAACCCCAATTCTGAATACTATATAGCCACCACCACAACAATCAGAGCTAGACACCATTAATGTGCAACAGGGCTACAAAAAGACCAAATGGGTATGGGCAAAAATTGAATCTGCAGCAAAAACCCCGGCCTCCCAAGACAAGAAAGCAATAGTTTTTATGCTAGTTCAGAGAATATGGGGGGCTGGGATAGCATACCTTGAACCTGGGTTTAATCGCTGTGGACCTTCCATGGATGAGTGTGTCACCTTTCAGCAACAGCATTAGCTGTAAAAAGCCATAAAAGATTGGATGATGGCAGAGTTTGTTCCTGATCCCAAGGGATCAATCAACAGAAAAAGGGGTAACATTTCGGATAAGAAATTAAATAACAAGACTGGGTTTTGGAAGTTCTCGCTCAGAGTATCTTTGTATCAGTGCATTGGTGTCGGATACATCTCAGATTTTGATCGCCAAGAAAAGAGAACTTTAATCCAACTACTAGTTTTCTCCAGACAACTTGTTTGCTTGTGTGTTTGTTTGTTCTATAAATTATTTACACACACATATATATAATAACAATAATAGGGAAATAATTAGTACATTGATAAAAAGATACCCCATCTATTTTTTCAAAAAAAAAAAAAAAAAAAAAAGATACCCCATCTATTGCTATAAATAATAGAAAATTGCTCTGCTTTTCCGTAAATTAAATAATAACAAAATATAATTGTCACTTACAAAACGATCATTTTATGACGTGACAAAATGTTAATAACTATTTTTTTCTTTTTTAAAATTTCAATTCTAACTTTTTTTTTTTTAAATCTTTGTGCTTATGTGGTATGGTTGTTTCTAGTAAAAGTATGAATGTGTAGCATTTTTCTAAATAATAAAGGAACCAACTTTTAAACTATGATGATGATTGTTTTTTACTATTTATAATAGGGGAGTAATAATTGTCTCTCTCTTTTTTTCTTTTTTTTTTTTGTTCTTTTTCTTTTTAAACAATTTTAATAGAAAACATGATTATTATTTTTTTGGCCTAGCATGATAAATTTCCTCTAATTATATCATAAGAAAAATGACAATTTTAATCCTAAAATTATATTTTAAAAAGAATAGTTAGCTCGATCTTTAAGTTAATAGTGTAATCAATATTAGTTATTAACTTTTTCTCAAAGTAACTTTTTTAGTCATTGGATTAGAGATATTGGTTGATTAGTTCTATATTAAATTAGATCGAGTTAAGATAATGTTTTAAGTTTTAAAAGTGTGGTAATATGATTGTACAATTTTAATTGAAATATGGTAATTGTATAATTTCATTTAATAGTCACAGATACAACTTAAAAACTACAAGTGGTTACACCAATCACTTAAAATCTAAGTTATTTTCTTACAAACTAAAATTGTTATTTTTTCTAATATTATATAGAATTACAAACTAAAGTTATTTTTCAGTCGCACCTCAGTGACTCTCATTGAGAGAAGATCACAACTGTGTATAATGATTGAATAATAATAATAAAGTGGCAATGTATATTAATGATAGATTTCTAGCTTCTTCTTCACAATTCTTTAAAGAATTTCCTTATTTTTCATTATCAATTCTGTGCTCTCTATGTTATAGCATGGACAGATGGGCTATAATAAAATGTTTGTTACAGCACTGATTTATTTTGTCTTTCTTATTGTTTGTCATTTATTTCCCTAGCTAGATTTGACAGGATCCACATTGTTGAACAAGTTGTATATGTGGAATTTACTTTTGTATGGGACTGGTGGGGCTTACAATTTTTTGAAATTTTTATAAAGTTATTGAATGAATAATTACATACATATAGGTTAAACTAAACGTCTTACTTAAAAGGAATAAGTATTTATGGAAGAGTTATTTGAACAGTTAAAACATGATTATCATATCAAAATATCACTAGTTTAATTTTGTTAATTAATCACTAAGGCTTCCGTTCACCCCTCCTTTGTAGTTTAAGCAAGGTTTTCATAATACTCTTCTTACTCTCATTAGAGTAGGTTCTTTTACCCTTCATTTTGATCATCTTTAATCATGATTAAAGAAAATACAAAAATGCTAAAAAAAATTAACAAAACAAAAAGGCTACATAAGCATGGTATTTTGCAATTAAGTAGGGAACAAGTTATTTTGGTTTAATGGTATTATTTTAACTTTGTTCGAGTTAATTGTCTACATTTGTGCAAGGATGGATTCAAAATATCCTTTAAGTGAAGGTGAAAAAGTGAAAGTAAAATGGATTTAAAAATGTTCAAACACAAAGTTCAAATACAAAATACATTAAAAATTATAATATACAAGCTAAGATTCATGATGAACTACGGATAAATGTATTTTGTCATCTACTTTCTTTTAGTTCATAATGCAAAGAAAACTCTTGTGCAGACTCCCTAGCAACTCCTGTGCAATCTTCCTAGCAAATATGGGCCGGGTTTCTCAGTGGGGTATGAAGGTCCTAGATGACCCCAGGACGGTCTGGTTGTCCTCCTTTAACGGGATGCCTCGTACCTACATTTTAGCAGACGCCGTTAGTCTCTTGGGACCCTTCAGTCCCTCATTTTCACAAAAAAAAAAAAAAGTAATGCAAAGAAAACGAGTTGTTTTAATACAGTAAATTTGATAGTGCGTGTGTTTTGCGTGCACCGTGCGTGCATCGTGCGTGCACTTTGCGTGCACTGTGCATGCATCGTACATGCACTTTAAGTATATGTTTTGGGTGAAGACATTAGTCGGCAAAGGATCACAATAAGGTAAATCGGCTTAGATCACCCATAGTTGATCATCTCAAACCGAGAAAGTTAATAGGCAGCTCTCTCAAGGACTCAAACTAACTTTATGGTGACAATTGCCCGACGAATGAAAAAAAAGAAAAAGAAAAACTACAATCATTTTCCTTTATTTTTAACTTTTTCAGAAGATTCATCTTTTTGCTAAGGGAATCAGCTATGGCATAGCTGCTGAAGGTTGAAACAAGAGGTTAGGGTCCACAACTCAAAGAAGAGGCCACTGATGGTGATACATTTCTGCATTTGGATAAACATTCAATGGATGTGTATAGCAAAACAAGTAACATCAACCCTCTCTGCAATTCTTGATGAATTTGGATCTTATGGTCCAACTGCAATTGATTATCCCCTTCTCCTACCACCAAAACTTTAATGCACAAATGGCATTCAATCCTCTCCTTACACTGGAAGGATAAAAAGGGAGAGCCTCTCAGATACAGTGCCCAAACTAGCCTTCTTATCTAACTTTTGGGACACAATTTCTTGATTTTGGTAAGGTGGGTTTTCTTTGTTTGTATTGGATTTTACTGTTTCTGCATGCATGATTTGATTTTTCTCTGCCACCTCCCCCTCCAGGAAAAAGATGTAGCAACAAACAAGCCATTCCCAAGATGGGGCTGCATGCATACTTTGGTTAGTTTCACACGTAAGTGAAAGATTGCATCCAAGGACGCATGATCGAATCTTGACAGTCACATTGCAAAAGTTTCACCCTTTTGTGCGGATGGCTCTTTGTGAGCACGGGACGCTGAGTCACTATAATTTAACTTCTCCAACAACTCCACAATCCCTGTAGAGTCAGGGTATAGGGGTTAGGGGCGAAAGATTTCGCCTTTTGCGCCCAAGTAAGTGAAGGATCTCTTCCCAATTTTCCTTTTCACTTTTTTCTTCGATACTAGGGAGAGAAACAAATGAGATTTCAAAAATCTAGATCGTTTAGAGCTGACAAGATTTGAAAAGAGCAAAGATTTTAGACCATTGAAGGACTTAAAAAAACTACACCCCACTAGTAAAAAGATAATCATTCTTTGCACACACAATATTTCATTATCCCATAATCACCAAAGGTTAACATAAAAGATTCATATTGGAAAGGCACAAGGGGAATTAGTGGGCTATGTCATTGAATCTGCAACAGCATAGCAATCAATTCAAAGAAAGATATGAACAAGAAACCTGAACTATACTATACTTTGGTGAACCAGCTATAGAGACTTAAACTTATTATGATAGACCAACAAAACAACCACTGTCCTCTAACCTTTTCTTATGCTCATACCATGAAACATGGTTTGTTTTTAGCAGATACATTTAGTTTTTTTTTTTTCCTATCTACCCGACTGTAATCATCCGTCTTCTCTCCATCTGATTCTGAAGTTTCTCTTTGGCGTGTCTCAGAGAATCAAGAACATCTCTTACAGTGGCATCAAGAACGGCTGGATCAATCGCCTGCTTTGGCTTTGGTAAGTCATCGACAGGTACTAATGCCAATGAGTTATCCACACTCTCTTCTCGATCCAAATCGTTCATCTCTTTCTCTTCTGCTGAAGTCTCCAAGCTAATACAAAAGAAAAACGAAGCAAGAGTTCAATGTCAGTTTCGCAGTTTAAACCCGAGCCAATTTTCTCAACATTATTGTTCAAAATGGCAACACACTTGTTCTTGGAATCAGCCTCAGTGTTCTCATTATTGTCTGATTTAGCATTCTCCATTGGTTCTGGAGAATCGCCTTCTGAAGAACAGGCAGTTTCGATTCTGGGCATCTTATCTTCCAAGTCTTTTGAGGTAGAACAGGCTGTGTATGATGCAGAGGAAACCTCACTGCCCTCTGTCAAACATGAATTCTCTGATTCATCTGATACAAATGCTACATTGATGGACTGAAGCTTCTTCATAAGGAATTTAAGCCTCTTTTCAGCTCTGTTTCTTGATTTAGTTTCTTCTTTCAACCTATTCTCCAGCTCAATCAACTGTTCATTTCCACAGAATTTCAAGAAGCAACATTTCAATTACAAAAAAGTTTGAAACTTTCATCTACCCATTTGATTTTACTGCAAGAAATAATGCTAAATAAAAAAATAATCTGCAGTAAATACTAGCAAACCCTAGAGAGAGAGAGAGAAGAGAGAGAACCTTGTTTCCCATAAGTTGAGCCTCTTCTTTAGCATTTTTTGAAGCAACTCTTTCTGCTAGCAATCTCCCTCTCAGACAGTCTACAGTTCTCAATGCATCTTCTTCCCCCATTGTCTTCCCCCTGAGAGAAACCAAAAGAAAGCAATTCTAACATATACCCATCAAAAGAAAACTCAAATCAAGGCTACTGTGAATACAAAGAACAAAAATCCCTCAAATTTAACCAAGAAGATTCACAGGAAAATGCCCACATTTTATCTGTACCCAATCAGTGGAAAAAACACAGGTTAAGTGAAGAAGACACCATTAGCTTTCACTATATTAGTCTAAGATCAGTGAAGCTAGGAGACATCAGACAGGACCCTTTACCTTTTCTGAGGTTTAGACTTCAGAGTCCTTTGTTTATACAAGAAGCAAATATGCTGATGAAAGAAATCATTGTTTAGAAAACCAATGTAAAAGGAAACTGTTTAAACTTGGAGTTGTGGCTTGCCCCACCTTTTGCTGTTGCTTCACATTAAAGCTGAATCTGTCTTCAATGCAGGCTGTGTACTCTTAAGCTCCTCTTCCCAGCCTTCAAAGTTTCATTCCTTAATTGCTCTTTTAACACCTCTTCCTCAACTGTGTCTGTGAGTCAATGTGTTGCAGATACAACATTTATATTTGAACTGCCACATTGTAGTACTCTTTTTTGAAAAACCACATTGTAGTACTCTGGTGATTAAGGGTTTATAGATCAAGTTTGGGGGTGTAACTTTTGAAAAAGATACCAAATAGAAGGTTTTTCGGCTTCGTAATAAAGAGATGTTAACAAGAATCAGATTCATAGAATACGAAAATACGGTCATACTCAATCACCATATTGGAGAGAGTGTGCGCTGAACAAACCTTGCATTGTGATATGATTTGGTCGGCAAAGGAGGTAAACAACATAAGTTACCTACAATTTAGGCAAATCTCACCTTGTGATCAAGCCAACAAATGAGATATACCAACCTAGTTTGCTTACAACTTGGATAAATTTCACTTCGTAACCTTAATCGGCAAAAGAAGTAAATTAACCTGATTGTCCATAGCTATGACCAGCTCAAACCAATAAGACCTACTATGAGAGTTGAAATTAAAATTTTGTAATTACTAATTCAACAGTTTAACCAATTAAGTTAGGTTGACATGTAAGATTTGTAATCTTGTATTTAAAAAAAAATTCTGCCATCATTATCTGAATATTATTGTGAAGTTTGAATTTGAATTTTGAAGGAGCCGGGGGAACAAGAAGTTCTGAGAGTCATAGTCACGTGATGTACCATGCATTTGTCCCGATTCACCACCGCCAACGTCCGTCACTGGTTGCCCGTGTCTTTTGGCATCGTAAAATCTTCCTCGCATTCAACTCCCTCCCATGCACCTATACCGACAAATCACAATTGCCACCGCGCCGGAGACCCAAAAATTCTCTGCCAGAGACCATTATTCTAACATTTCTTGACCTCAAGATTTCTTCTTTTTTTTTTTTTAATTATTACTAACTGTTTTCTTTTTCTTGTTTTTATTAATTAATATAGATTGTGTGCGGAGATTCGAGATTACAATGCAAGCAGCAATATTATATTCCTTAGATTTAACACTATTTTATTATACTTTGAAACTCTAATTAAGTCAGAAATGTAATTTTTAATACAATGAAATACTAAATGACAAGAAAAAGATGGTGGGAATCTAAGTCAAACAACTCCAACAATGTCATTAGGAAGGAGTGAACTAATCATTTCATTAGAATGTTTGAAGAAACGTAGACTTACTGAATCAATGTTTAGGATTGAAGTTATATAATCGGCACACTAATTTACTTCCTTATGAATATGTCTAATTAAGCATATCTCGTTCATAGCCCCTACCCGACATGACACACATAGCTTTCAATTCAAACTATCAAAATAAGGAGTCGTTCATCATTAGGAGGTATCACATTTTTTTAGTATATGTAATTGGCAGTTAGTTAGTTAATTAAAATACCAACTATGAAAGTTAGTTAAAATACCAACTATGAACATCAAATAACGTAACAAGTCCAATACATAATGATGAACATGGCATCTTCCTACGATGGGAATTGGAATAAGTAGTTTTGTGGGCGCGGGTTGTTATGCCGTGGACCCAGGTCCACCTTACAAGGTGGACATGGGTCTATATTCACATACACTATACTCTACATTTACACTTTGTAAACTCCACATTCACACATTACAGGATTATATGTTTAGTAACTATATTGCCACTATTATGCATTCACACATTCAAAACTCTATATTCACAGGTCCTATACTCCATATTCACAACTTGAGAACTCCACATTCACACATTACAGGGCTACAAGTTGCTAGAACTTCTTAATTCTATTACAGATTCACAAATGCATAACTCTACATTCACGATTTCTATACTCCATATTCACAATTTGAAACCTCCACATTCACACATTTCTGGGCAACTCTACATTCACACAATCATAAATCTACATTCACGATTTCTATACTCTACATTCACATTTTGAAACCTCTACATTCACACATTTTTGGACAACTCTATATTCAGTAATATGTTTACTAATTAAAAAAAAAAAAAGAGAGACAAAAAACGACGTAGTTTTGGACCTAGGTCCAAGGTGGACCTGGGTCCACAGCATAATTTGCGATGAGTAGTTTTGGGCCTGAATTAAGCCTGGGCAACAATAATTTTGGGCCTGAATTAAGCCCATTTGTATTTATTAAGCCCGTTTTCGCTCGAACCGACATAAGTACGCCAGACCCAGTTGAGTGCTGGGCGTTGTGCCATTTCCATTTTCTCTCCGCTGTTCATAGATCGTCGGCTTTAGGTTAAAAAAATCAAATCGCTGTTGTCTTCTAAGCTTGGGTAGGTAAATCATCATTTGTTTTTTGTTATTTTTTAATGTTTATTCCTTTTTGCAGTAAGTTATTCGCATGATTTGTCGTTTTGTTTCTGAAAATTAACGAAATTGCCTGTCTTTACACAAATCCTGTGCTTCTGTGCTGGTAGTGGGTTTTAGGATTGCCTGAAATTGGTACGCTTTCAATGAAATAGCCGATAGCGAATAGAAGATGAAGAGCAGACCGTTTATTTGGATGTTAATGAATTTTTTTGGTTTTGATATGAATTTCAGGTGAATATGCCTCGTTATGATGATCGGTATGGTAGTGCGACCCGTCTCTATGTGGGTCATTTGTCTTCTCGTACCCGTTCTCGTGATTTGGAGCGATTGTTCTGCAAATACGGGAGGTAATATGTTTTTGGCTTTCACCGGTTTCTGTGTTGCTTTGTTTGCTTATACTGCTGTTGCCTTATTTATCTTATTGAGCTGTGCATAATACCTATGTATTTTTGGTCAGTTCAAGGACATTTCAGTGATATGTCTGTGGTACCTATAAGTCCTAGAGGTTGTTAAATAAAATATTTGTCTTGATGATCTAAATTTGCTCAATAACTACTTTCCTTTTCCCCAGTTAATTGACAGCCATTTTTATAATCTTTTGTGTTACAACTGTAATTGGGGATTGAATAACCCATAGTTTCCTTGTTTGAGCTCCCATCATTTGTGGTTATCCTACTAGCTGCCTTGATTCTCCTCTTTTTTCAACCTTACCTCACAGTTTCAAGTATATGTCTTCCAAAAGTCAAAAACATTTTTTGATGGTTGGTTGGTGGTGATGCATATAGTTAAAAAGATAAACGAGTGTACATGTAGGAGCTGCTTTGCAAGTGGGCAAGCATGTGTTTGGCTTGGACTTCTGTTAATTTTATTGTCTAGGAACAATGTCGCATCAGATGCATGTGTGTTTAACTTGAATGATCTTGTTGAAGGATTCTACGCATTTGCTTGGCCTGAAGGTCAGTGTTGAGAGGGTGGCCTTGGTGGAATTGATGGAAAAACACTCCGAGTTTTAGGAGAGATTGTTGATTCTTTCTGTATTGTCTTTGCCTGTTTTTATGGAATTGGGAACAATCAAACTGGTGTTTAGTTCGTCTTGATGGGCAAATGCCATCCACTTCTGTGCTTAAGTAATGATGGCCTTATTGTTTCTGGCAACCATTTCCGCAGAGTACGAGATGTGGACATGAAGCGTGACTATGCCTTCATTGTATGTATCATCTTTCTGTTTATTTTTTGCAATTATTATTATTTTCCAGAATATGCTATTATCATCTGTAGCAACCATTTTTCCTTGCCAAGTTAAACAATTATGTGCAATCCTTTGTTGTCTTTGCAAAACAATTATTTTTCCAGGATTTTAGTGACCCTCGGGATGCTGATGATGCAAGACGTTATTATGATGGGCGTGAAGTTGATGGACGCCGCATAATTGTGGAATTTGCCAAGGGAGTAAGTGATAGTACTCCTTTCTACTTTCTCCGAATCTGTAGTTTCTTTTTCTCCTTTCAGAAGTTGAAAAAAGACTGTTCCTAGAATGCTTACTAATTATTACAGAAATGGCACTTCCACAATTGCATCTCTATCTAATTAGTAATTAATACTTAAATTGATGCTTAAATGTTTGACTTCTTGTAGGTGCCACGGGGTCCAGGTGGTTCCCGAGATTATCTTGGTCGTGGGCCCCCTCCTGGTTCAGGTCGCTGCTTCAACTGTGGAATTGAAGGTCATTGGGCCCGTGATTGCAAAGCTGGTGATTGGAAAAACAAGTGCTATAGGTGTGGAGAAAGAGGTCATATAGAAAAGAAATGTCCAAATAGTCCACAGAAGCTCAAGTAATTCAATTCTTTAATCTGCAATCTCTTTAATTCATTGTTGAAGAACCTTACACAAGCACTTCTCATTCACTTATCTGTTGATGATCCAACTGCAGACGTGGAAGGAGTTACTCAAGGACACCTGAGAGATCACGTTCTCCTCACCGTGGCCGGAGGCACAGTCGAAGTTACAGCCCAAGCCGCAGCTATAGGTACGCTATCCACTTTCTCTGCCTTTTTCATTGGAGAAGTTTGGTGGTTCAGCTTTTATGCCAGGTCCTGAAAAGGGTGATCAAAATTGCTTGTTTGTGGAATGCTGAAAATCTAGCTGAGTGTAATAATTCTGTATGACAAGATGTGTGCAGTCATTGAGCATCTTGTGGCAGGGTCCTTGATCATTTAGGTTGAGCATGAATGCATGATAGCAAAAATAGACAGGAACCCTTTATTAAAGGAGAAAGATATTTATAGGAACTTAAATTAGTGCATTCAATAGCTTTTTTTTTTTATCCTCCTACTTCTCTGAGCTTGAAATCTATCTATATGTGTTGTGTCTAAGTTTGCATTGTCTGTTAAATTCAATTCCTATTTGGATTTTACAAGTAAATTGATTTTGAATTTCTTCCCTGTTCCATCAGCCGGTCAAGATCTCCTGCAAGGAGAGAACAAGTTGAGCCCGAGAGAAGATCCAGGAGCCCTGCAATCAGCAGAAGCCCCGAGCCAAGAAGTGCTACTCCCTCTAAAACACAGAAGCGCAGCCCAAACCCCATTGAGGCCAGCCCCCCAAGCCAGAGGGAAGAGAGTCCTTCTAAGAGGGGAAAGGTGATGGCAGACCAAGATGGCTATGATAGAAGCCCTCCTAAGAGGGCAAAGGCTATGACAGAGCAAGATGGCTATGAGAGAAGCCCTCCTTCTAAGAGGGCAAAGGTGATAACAGAACAAGATGGCTATGACAGAAGCCCTCCTTCTAAGAGGGCAAAGGCAGTGACAGAAGGAGATGGCTATGACAGAAGCCCTCCTTCTAAGAGGGAAAAGGCTATGACAGAAGATGGCAATGACAGAAGCCCTAAGGGGAAAAGAAGCCATAGTCCTTCGAGCCCTGAAAGAGGGAGCGTAGCTCCTAGGAAGTATGATGAGAGCCCTTTCGAAGCTAATGGGCGCAGTGGCAGCAGCCCAAGTCCAAGGTATGAAAGGAGCCCTGCTGATGACCGGGACGATAATTAGCTATCGTGATAGGCAGCCTATTGCCATTGTTTGAAGTCAGAATGATCAATATCTTTTTGAGAAAGAAACTTTTGTCCTAGCTTCAAAAAAAAAAAGAAGAAACTTTTGTCCTTAAAAATGCATTTATTTCTTTTACAATTTCTCTAGTCTTTAGACCTTGTGAGCACTGTTATGAAATATATTGCAGGCAGTTAAGACTTCATTGACCCATACAATGCTCTATTTTACTCATCTGTTTAAATGGCACCATTTGTATTGGCGTATTGGATAGTCTATGACAAAGGGAAAATCTCCAACGGACAGTCTAAGCTGGTTTATTTTTTTGTGCTCCTTTGTCAAGTCATCAGATGGACAAGGTTGAGATTTACATAGTGCACATTAAAGTAAATAAAAACTACCATTTAAGTTGAGTATGGTCTTCTTAGTACGGTTTGTCTTTTAGTATAGTTTGTGTGTTATTATATAAGAGTGAAATTTATTTAATGTATATTTTTGAGTAATGATGGTTAGTGTTTCTTGTCATAAAAAAGTAAATACTTTTTATGAAGTGTAATGTTATTACGATTGAATGGATTGTTCATAATATAATTATGCCAACATATTTAGCCTTACAAAATGACTCATAATAGTATATTTATAAGCAACAAATTAATCAATGGCCCCATTATATTCATGCATATTATTTTTGAAATAAAAGAAAAAAAATCCTTCTTAAAATAGGAAAAGAGTTAATACTCTATAAATCTATTTGATCATCTAATTATTAAAATTTCATCACTTTGTTTTGACTTCTAAACTTCTTCAACTTCATCTCAATTATGTAATTTTTATCTAAAATAGTCCTTGATTCAAACAAAATAGGATCATTTTAATTAACAATTGCATAGTTAAAATAAAATTAAACAAGTTGAAAGTCGAAAATCAAATTATTGAAGTCTTATTGAGGACCAAATAAGATATTAACTCATAAGAAAATGCCAAAGGCCTTCACTAGTGCATGTGATCCACGACCTCTACACCGGCGCTGCAAGTCAACACCCTCTGAAAGAGTGTAGAGACAACCGGAAATCTCCTTTTCCGGCGAGACCCCATCACCGCAGATTTCGAGCTCTTTTTCCCGGCGGCTGCCGCAGCAGCCACCGTTTTCCTCACCATTCCGAAGCACTTCTTTGTTTTCTCCGGCACGCTTTCTTTCTTCGAGAACGTGTAAGCGCTCCTAAGGTACAACTGCCTGCACGACACGCTGTCCACCACCATAGGCGGCTGCCACCTCCCGCCGCCGCGCACTCCACCCATCCCCGCCGCCGCCGCCGTCTGCCATCTACCGTTCCGATGATCATAGTTTGGTACGCAGACTGATGATGCCATCTTGATATATGAAGTATGATTAGTGTTCTTGGGTGGTGTAAATATAATGAGTGGATTATATTGAAGGAGAAGCTATGTAGCGTGTATGGAGAGAAAAAAGAGTGGACAATGTGGGGCAATATGTGAAGAAAATTAATTATTTTGATTCTCTTTTCTAGTTTGCTTCTGACCAAGGGAATGATTAAATTAGGTGTTAATTAGATTTATGGTTTTTAACATGGGTTGGAATAATTAAATTTATGTGTGAATCTTAAAATGGGTGATCAAGAGGATGAAATTAGGGAAGACAGTTTGCTCCATCTCTCATAAGGATCTTCGATCCCTGCCGTGACAGGAAGTGATCCCATTTTTATCATCGGGTCCGGGTAAAGACCAAAGATCTTGAGCGACCGATCCGGCAGAACAACTCAAAAGATAAAGAAGTATCGTGAATTTCTCATGCTCGTTCCAAGTTCGAAGTACCATTTGTACAAATAAGAATCCCCTTTATTACATAATTTCTTCTTCAGATAGATAGATATAGGATCTATGGGACAATTACTTAGAAGTACATTTTGTGCTACAACCCTTCCTATTTGATAGAAAAGGATCCCATGATCGATGGGGATGAGGATGGGGAAACTAGGACTTAGATTTAAATTATTTTTTTTTACAAAAAAATTACAATTATTTAATATTTTGATCATGAATTGACAAGAAATGGGGAATCTTCATCCTTGCCTGATTCTCCGAGGGATGGGGATGAGAATATTTTCAATTTCCCGCCGGGATGAGGACGGGGACGAGGTCGTGGTGATAGGGAGTATACTCCCCACCCCGCCCGGTCTTGTTGCCATCCCTAGATGAAACATGATTTTTGTGTTTAAAAGTCATGAATTTAATTTTTGTTAATATCTTTTTGGTCGAATTTGTCGCATAGGATCTTATTTTTTTTGTGCAATTTACATCTTTTTTAATTTGCGAGTTATTACTCAATTGCAGCTACTGATCATCCACGTACGACTCAATCTAGGTTGTTGGCACGATTTATATAGTTGCATGTAACACAATGTAATCACTAATCACCTATACAATGTTGATTGTCGACATCTCCAATCTCATTAATGTTGTTGTGTGTGGATGCAACAGTAAGTTAGTACCTGTCAATTTCTTTAAGTTGTTAACATGTCAATTGTAGGATAGTGACATTTTTCTATATATTTGATTGAAGAAAAGTATTTCATTTGTTAAATGTCACTTAAAATTTAATATTTATGTGACTAAATAATACGCGTGTTCAATTTTGTTTAGTTCTTTTGGAAAATTTTCTTCCTTTACAATACGGAAATCTCCTTTTTTTCTTCAATCAAATATATAGAAATATGTCACTATCCACGCCTGGGCTTACCGAGCTCGGTTGAGGCTGGGCTCGGCCAAGTCTGGGTTCGGACTTGGACTTAAACATCCTTTGGGTTGATCCACAACGTGTCCATTTATGATTTATCCATAAAAAATTATTAAAAAGCTTATTGAAAAGTTTAAGAACACGAATGTTGGTTTGAGGAGTGAGGATGAGAGGTTGAAGGAGAAAACTCAACATCAACGTGTTAAGCTTAGACAACAAAGTCTTTATATTATTGGTGTTGATTAAGGGACGATCTATTTACGACTCGACATCGACAATGTAGTTGGGCGAGGATGAGAAGCCAGAGGAGATGACTTGACATCCACAAGCTAAGCTAGGCAACGATGGTGATAAACTAGATGACTAGGGTTGATGCGTGCATTTAGTGAACCGATGGGACCTCGATGGTGTCAATAATCGAATGAAGTGCCAGGGCAGCTTATGAGCTTTGAATGTGAGTTTGGTACTCTAATTTTGCTTGCAATTTGTTATTCTTCACTTATTTGTGCCATTTGCTTCTTTATTTATGGTTTTGGTTTGTTTTCCGAAAAGAATCCATTGTTTTTAATTACACAATCAATTTGAATACCTAATCCGCCTTGTCGACTAATTATCTAATTGTAGACGTTTAAAGAAATTCCTTCTAGTATAATTTTTACAACTCTATCTTTTTGTGATTTACAATTCTTCTTTATCATTTTCTTGTTCTTCCTTTTGACATAGTCAAATCAAGCCTTCCTTTCAATGATCTCCATCCTGAGCTTTTGCCAAAAACACAACATTTCCCTCTTATGTGAGCTCTTGCCAAAAACACAACCGATAAAATCCATTTACATTATCTTTTTCTCAAATTTTCATTTCTTAATTGAAAAAAGCAAATTTCCCAATCAGTAAACATAAGCTTTAAATCTACAGATCATAAAATTGTCATTACTAAAAAACAAAAAAAACTTTCCACTTTGATAAACCAACTTGGACCGTGATGATGAATATACCTATTCGAGGCCCAACCTGAATGGATGCATGGAATACGAGGTGATCCGATTCGGTCAGGATTCACTGAACCGGGTTTGATGTTGTCGTGTTTTATACCCCAGAATCTCCGATAAATTTCATACATATCTGGGTTTTACGCAGGTTGTCTCTTCGCCCTCGACTCTGAAGGTCAGTCTATATCTCTCTCTTTTTTGCTTGTTTTTCATTTCAGATTAAGGAGTAGGGAATTCTGAATGCTAGGGTTTCATGTAGTTTCAAATTCAATTCTTTTTCCAAACACTCCAGGGGTGCCGTTTGTGAACTAAAAGAATTTATATCTCGAAGTTTTTCTCGGTAAAAATGTGATCTTTCTGGTGGAAATGCTATATGTTTAAGATATCTATGTGAGATTTTGAGGGTTGAATTACCCAAATGCAATTTCGTGCTCAGATAGGAGATTTTATTCTTGTTTCAGCTTGAAATTGAGTGTTATATGTCTTGATTCAATGCTCAGCAATCTTGTCAATTTTTAGGGTTTAGGGTTTGGGCTTTGAACCCATCTCAGTTATCCTTTGGCATGCTTACTTGGCTTATTGTATCTATTTGAACCTGAACTGAGTTTCCTAGTAACTGATTGTGTGCATCTGTATGTAATTCAACTACATGTGCTACTCTATCACAAGCTGTCTTTGTGGGAAGAATTCCAGGAGAACCTCGGTTCGATTCCCAAAAGTGACAATTCCCCCGGGCCAGCTCCCGTGCCTCTCGGAGCGAACGTGGGTGGACCTGGACCGTTAAACGGACAGAGAAAGACCCCGTGAATTTACCAAAAAAAAATGAAGATGCATAGGCATTATTCATTAGTATATCATCTTGTGTATTGCATAGTGTATGTGGTGGGGTGTTGGAGATTGGGGGTTAGATATCTAACATTAGGTGTTTTCTGGATTTTATTTATGTTTGGTACCGAGAAATGTTCTGCTTTCTGCAGGATTGTGCTATTAGTGTTTAATACTTATTTAGCTTTCAGTAATGGAACCTTCGGCAGAAGAGTACTCTGCATTTGAAGAGAAAGTTAAACGGACTGTGTATGTTGACAACCTCTCGCCCCTGGTTAACGAATCTATCCTCAGATCTGCTTTTGGTCAGTTTGGGAACGTCGTTAGTGTTCAGTTTATTCCGAATTACTTGGAGCCAAGAATCACCTCTCAAGCTGCTTTGATTGAGGTGGACAATCCTAAGCAGGCCAAAGGGATAATATCTGATATCACTAATTCCCCCTTTATGGTATCTGGAATGCCGAGGCCTGTGAGGGCACTCCCTGCAGAACCGGAGATGTTTGAAGATCGTCCGAGAAAACCAGGAAGGAAAATAGAATGTCGGTGGGTGGAACCCGGTGATCCTGACTTTGAGGTGGCTCAGGAGCTTGTACAGTTGACGAGGAAACATGCTGCAGAGGTCACTTTTCTGCTCGAGGTAAATTTCTATTTCCATTCAACATTTTCTTCGTCCTTCAATTTTTAAAGCTCTCGTTGATAGTTACTACCACTATCATGTATGTTTATTTGAATGCTAGCGTGAAGAGGAAGAGGAGAAAAAGCTTTCAAATCAGCAGGCCGAGGCTTTGAAGTCAAATTATAAGAAGTTTGAGCTGATTGACAATGCTGTTGCTGATAAAACTGCTCAGCGTCTGGGAGCCCGATATAATATGCGTGTTTCTGATGCTTGAAGGCTTGCAATGAATGGCGATTCGCAACACCTAAACTAGCAGTCATGTAAATGTTGGCCTTCCTAAACTAGCAGTCATGTAAATGCTGGCCTTCCTATGAAAATCTTGTTTTCTTTTGGGTATTTATCTGTTTCTTGATCATTTTATTTTAGAAATAATGTGCATGACAGGCCATTCTGTAATAGACATACTCAACAGCAGCAGACATAAAATTGTCATTTATAAACTCTTTTCCCTGAGCCTATCAAAACATGCCCACAAGTTGAAAAATAAGGGGTAACAGCCAACAGTAACAAGTTCACTAATAGGGGAAGACAAATAACTATAGTGGCCAAGTTAGATAGTTGGCTTGGTAACTCGAAGTCTTCAAGTTTAATTCTTTATTGGAGCTATCTATCCACCTTCTTGGTTTGCTGGTCAGTTATGGATAATTCAGTTGATTTTCTTCCTTGTATCCTCCTTTACTGGCCAGGGGCTTTGTAACTCCAACGTTTTAAGTTTGATTTCCTACTGTACTAACCTTCTTTTGTTTGTTGGTAAGTTCTGGCCAATCTAAGTTAATTTATTTCCTTGTGTCTTCTATCGGCTAGGGTTTATAGTTGGTTAGGTAACCTGTAATTCCAAGGTTTCAAGTTTGGTTTCCTACCGTACTGTTACCTTAAATTAGAAAAGAGCATAATTTAATACAAATTAAAGTTACACACTTTACTAACATATAAATGAGTAATTGATATTGCATGAGAATTGAATTTCATTATCTGAGAACTGAGCTCATGATTCTTGAGCTACAATAATGGCTTCCAAAAAAGGGAGAAAATAATGGTAGAGAAAGTAAATAAATTAAAGCAAATCTTGGTTGCTATACATGTATGCATGACTGACTAAAAAGTAAAAACATGACTGCAAAAATGGGATGAATTTCAATTTTCAAAGCTCAAATTCCTCGCTGCGAAGAGCAAGCTCAGCAGCCTCTTCGTCTTCGTCGTCGAGCGCAAAGTATTCGTTCTTCTCCGCAGGCCTGAACATGTAGAACATGGTGATGTAGAACGCCAGACTAGCCATCTCCTTGGCGGCATTGGCCACCCACTGGTACTTGTAAGCAGAAATTGTCCTGAGGGCGAAAACCACGATCCTTGTGAAGTAAAGGTATCCGATAACGACGATGTAAAATTTCCTGAAAAGTGTGAGTTTCGCTAAGTTCCTCGCGGCTTTCCCGTCGGTTTTCGATGTTTCTCTCAGCGATCTGATGGACCAAACAATAGGGAAAATTATGGCGCAGCAGCAAATGATGTCGATGATTAAGAAGACTTGGTTCCAGGTCACCCAATCTTTGATGAAAGGACCGGTTTCGCCGATTACGACGGAGGCTATGTTGGCTAGGACCTGGAGAGGAATGACGATCATCAATACCTTTTTTTCTCTCTCCTGTAAGAACGGTTTCAGGAAAGACCAGCCGGTGCCGATTAGGATGATTACTGTGAAGAGTAAAACCACGCGGATGAACTGGAAAATGTAGAATAGAACGTCCCAGCCGTGTGCGGTTCCGGTGACCTTCACGAAATGCTTGTCCTCGGCGGCGCAGAGGAGATTTAGGGCTTTCATGATGAGGAGAAGCGCCATTAATAGATGGATCCGGTGCACCGATTGGCGATTAGCGCAGCAGATCTGCGTCCAGACGGCGGTGAATCCGAAATAGATGAGGGAGAATAGGAAGTAGAGAGCCGGGAGTAGGGTTAGGCCGGCGGAGAGGTAGTCCTTGGTGCGGCCTTTCCGATCGAGATTATAGAGCTCTGTCCTAACGTCCATGGAAACCTTCGATTGCGGCGCGCAATTCGCGAAGAACAGAGAGTATTCATCAGGGAATGTGATCGGATAGGAGCGATTGAACGACGAGGCCGGCGGCGGCGAGAGATCGCGGAAGGTGAAGAGGAGATTTATGTACTTTGAATCCAGAACGCAAAACGCTCCGTTCTGTTGGAGCTCCAAGAGGACTTGGATCAGCGATTCCTCCGAGAGGAGGAAGAAACCTAGCTGCGACGGCTCCGGCGGAGCCACGGTGGACGACACCGCCACCGACGACACGCTGATGGTGGCGCGTCCCATGTGCGTGAAACCGAACCGCTCGAACAAAATCATCGGCCGAGAATCGGCACTGATCTTCAGCTTCTTGATCTCGGCCGTAGACAGCCACGGCAGAGAGATCAGGAGGAATATCATCAAATGCAATCTCGTCATTTTCACTCCGGCGGATATGCGCGGCGGCGAACGGTGGCGGTGGGATTCGTAGCGGAGAAGGAGAATTATCGCTTTGAGAAAATGAAGGCGGGAGAAATAACTGCATTAAAGTCCTATAGAGTAACGCCTCATATTGTAAATAAACAATATTATGGGGGTGAAAATATAATTTTATATTTCATGCATAAAACTATAAAAGTCAGTAAAGAGCCAAAGAATAAAATTACGTGGGTGAAATTATAAATTTCTTAAAAGTTAACCATCCACAGTTTCAAGTCTCCCGACTATATTGTGAATTCCCCACTAGAATAGATAATCGAGTTGATAAAAATCAATATAAAATCGAATATAATGGAAATACATTCTTAAAATTATTTTTTTTTTTAAATATGGGAAAGAAAAAATAATACTACGTAAAATTAAGTGATTTTTTTTTTTTTTGAAACCAAACAACCTCAATAGATTAAAATAAGTGAGCAATAGAGTTCGGCAGGACTGAACCCCAGTACAATGGTGCCCCCTCAGCGAGGGCCTCTGTAGCAAGTGCATGTGCATCCTGATTTTGAATTCTAGGAATTAAATTAACTGAGCAACAAACAAAAGATGATATAAGAGCCTTAGATGCATCAACTGAATAACTAACATATGAAAAAAGACTAGGATTAGCCGAATGTAGCAAATCCTTGAGAGTGGAACAATCGGTGTAGACGCGAACAGATGATGACCCCCGATTCTTGAGCCAAGACAGTGCCTCCTTACACGCCAAGGATTCCGCCATAAGGGGCGAGAAGCATGGTGGGAGAGGTGCACGTAAAATTAAGTGTTTGGTTAAAGGAAAGAATTGTAAAAATAATAAAGAGTGTAATCTAATTATTTGATGAGTGAATTATTAATATAATTGTCCAAATTAATTTTACAATCGTGAGGATACTAGATGTCATGTGCAAAAAGTAGTGTAAATTAAGAAGTAATTTCAACTAAATTATTCATACAATTGACTTTATAACTACAAAATTATAAGTTTGACTCGTAACAATAGCAATCTATTTGACATTTTTTATTTGAACCGATCAACTATGAACAACCAAACTAGTTTATCTCCTTGTAATTCTTTACTTGCTAGGGTCACAATATAAAATTTAACTAGTGCACGCTCTTAGATAGTAACTATAACCTTCCCTCATTACCCAAAAAAAAAGTGTAAATGTAACATGAAGAAAACTTGCATACACCACATCATACTCTATGCTCTTATATAATAATCAATCAACTATACGAAAAAAGGTAAATCACTCTAAAGTTAATTTACGTAACATTCTAGTACAATAACTATACACTACCCACTAATCCAACTCTTTTAAAATTTTTCTCATTTTTTGGAGGGACTCTCATCAAGTCTCAACTACCCTCTGCGTGTTCAAACGTTGAAGTGAAACAGTGAAACCTAGTATTTTTTTCCCAATATACCCAACAACCCCTTCCTGCGAGCCAACTACCAAAACGGTTTCTTGCAAAATTTCCCAAAATTTCTAGAACACGAAATAGTCATCCATCCAAATTTTCCAGGAGTAATCCAGGAATTTAGTTTGGGTAAATAGGAAGCTATGATTCTTGTTGGTTTGTAATACAAGCATCTCATAAATTCATAGCACAACTCTTGCAGACTTCCAAGAACCCAAGTCAATGAAATGAAAAATCAAAGCTTTAATTATTCGCATCTCTATCAGGAAAATTCCTTAATAATTAAGAAGCTTTGTCTACTACGCAATAGAAAACGATCCCAATAATATTCCCAGATTCCCATCAGGTATAAATGCCAAGAGAAGACAATTTCAGTTGCAGAAAGTCAGAAAGACTTCATTTTTGGCGACTATTTTCAGCTGATGTTGCTGTTGGAGCTATGCTCTATCTGTTTCTTTATGAATCTGTAAGTCTTTGTTCGTTTTGTTCTGCTAGTTCTTATCTGGTTTAACTGATTTACTGAAATTGATATCTGGTTAAGAACTGAGGGTTGCGAATTTACTCAATTTAGTGTTTAGGGATTGATTCAATTTGGATTATTTTAGGTTCTTTGAAGTGGTTTGAACTTAATTTAGACTGGGGAGAGTGTTTGTTTTGGTGGGAATTGTTGAATTTATGTGTTCTTGAGAGGGGGTGTTGGTGGGAATTGTTGAATTTATGTGTTCTTGAGAGGGGGTGGATTCAATTTGGATTCTTTTAGGTTCTTTGAAGTGGTTTGAACTTAATTTAGACTGGGGAGAGTGTTTGTTTTGGTGGGAATTGTTGAATTTATGTGTTCTTGAGAGGGGGTGTTGGTGGGAATTGTTGAATTTATGTGTTCTTGAGAGGGGGTGTGAATTTCTTAGTAACTGAGCAGATGAATGTGGTGGGTAGAGTTAGCAGCATTATAACCGCGGGTGTGTACTCGGTTGCCACCCCATTTCATCCTTTTGGTGGAGCTGTTGATATTATTGCTGTAAAGCAGCAGGATGGGAGCTTTAGGTGCACCCCTTGGTATGTTCGGTTCGGTAAATTTCAGGGTGTTCTTAAACGGTCAGAGAAGGTTGTTAGGATACAGGTTAATGGAGTTGAAGCCGATTTTCACATGTATCTTGACAACTCGGGTGAAGCCTATTTTGTGAGGGAGGCTGATGCTGATAAGGAGAGTGAATCAAATCGGGGCTTGATAGTTTCTGATGAAGGGCCACGGGAGGATAATGGCAACGACGGGGATTATAGGCAAAAAGGGGTACTTCATAGGCACGAGACTAATGAGTCCATTGATTCTGAGTTAGAGAGGCAAGATGAACGTATTGCTTCGAGTGTAGCTCATCTAGATAGGACAGAGTCTGGGTTATATGAGTTTTACGACGTTCAATCTTCTCTGGAGGATTCGATTAACTTATCAGAATATGGTTCCGGCCACTATGAAAATTTAGATACTGTGGAACACATTTTAGAATCCCAAAGTTCTAGTCCAGAAGTTGTTTTGGTGAGCGTGGATGGCCACATATTGACTGCACCAATCTCGTCATCTGATAATACAGAAAATGTAGAGTTGAGTATGCCTCGGTTTCATCTTGGCCCGGGTGAAAGTGCTGATTTTTGCAAGGGTAATGCAAAGTTTAGCACAGGCAAAGCTAAACGGGCCACTGACTGCTCGGGTGATACTGAAACATCTGTACGGAGTGTTGGTTTTGAAGACGATAGCAACATAAACAACGAGAGTAGTCCTTCACAGCACCAAACAGAAGTTTATCAACTACAAGAAACATTTGTCATAGAGAATCGGGATACAAAGTTTCATAGGAACGACAGTCTTGAGAGCACATCGTCTGACATCAAGAACGATGATGTTTTCAAAAGTTGTTTGGAGCTATCAGAACTGGCCTTGGAGATCGGAAACAAGCCCAACCAAAAAGACACGCTTTCCTCATTGGAAATGCAAGAAAGTTTTGGAGGTTCAGAAGAGAAGTCTCATTTCAGCCCCCTAACAATCAAGGAAACCGAAGATGGTTCTGACAAATTTGGTAATGATAACGTGTTACCTCCTGGATCTGATCTGTCTAGCAGTTCTCCTTTCCCAAGTGTACTGGTTGAAGTTGAAAACCTCGTGGAAAGTACGTCAAAAATTGATCTTACCGAGTCTGATACTCCACAGATTGAGGGAACAATAGTTGTAAAAGAATTACAAAGTGTCCAGCAAGGTTCAGACAAATGCGATCAAAGTGAAAATTCGGAACCACACGCAAGAAATTCTGTTGCTGATGCACACGGTGGTAATAACAGGAGTACGGCCTGTTCCTTGATTTCAGTATAATTTTCAGTCACATTTAAGTGATTTAACTATTTGAGTTCACACAAGCTTGACTCGATATACACATTGTTGTATGTATGCAGGATTGGAGATCTCTCGTTGTGGGAACTTGCTTCACCCTGGAATGGGTTCGAGTGCAGCTGCAGAAGTCTTTAAGGCACACCGTATATCTGAGGAGGAATATAAAACCGATGCAGAATCCATAATTAAGAATAAAGATTTGGTTGTTAGAATTCGAGGGAAGTACTTGCCATGGGAGAGGGCCGCTTCTATTGTTCTTGGAATGGCTGCATATAACTTGGAATTACCTATTGAATCTACTGACGTAATTCCAGTTGAGCGGGATGAAGGCCCAAGAACGAGGGAAGATGATTCTGGGTTCAGTGGAACTCCTTCTGGACGGCGATGGAGGCTCTGGCCAAATCCGTTTAGAAGAGTTAAGAGTCTTGAGCATACGTCTAGTGGTAATTCAACAACCGAGGATGCATCTGTTGATTCCGAATGTACCTTACAGAGCCAAGCTGTAGAACCAAACGCAACACCACGAGGAGGCAAAGAATCTCCGCACAAGCAATTTGTGAGGACAAATATTCCGACTTCTGATCAAATTGCATCTTTGAACCTGAAGGAGGGGCAAAACACGGTTTCTTTCATTTTCTCTACAAGGGTCCTAGGGGAGCAGAAGGTACGTGATCTTTCTTGTCTTGTCTTGATATATGTATATTGTATATCTACTCGGCTGAATGCTTTACTTTCATAATTGGATTGCTGAACCTTTTTTTTTTTTTTTTTTTTTTAATTACTGAAACAGGTTGAAGCTCATATGTACCTATGGAAGTGGAATGCACGAATTGTAATTTCTGATGTTGATGGTACTATTACCAAGTAAGCGTGCTTGATTTCATATGGTTTCTGTCGATTTAGAATAATTTTAAAACTTTCGAGGTTGCATACTAGCAATTTCTTGATATACTTAATTAGATGATGGATCTTATCCCAAATCGCACCCTCCTTCAATGCCTTTATAGGACATTCAACAGATTTTTCGATTGTCAAAAAGGACAATGTGCAATGCTATGTCTCGCCAACAAATATGTTTCATGTGTAGGTCCGATGTTCTTGGTCAGTTCATGCCTTTGGTTGGGAAGGACTGGACACATTCTGGAATTGCAAGACTATACTCGGCAATTAAGGTGTGTTTCCTTTTTTTTTTTTTTTTTTTTTTTTTTGGTTTATGCTTATTGTCTTTAAGTTGTCGATGCTTTTGATATTCACTATCATGGTGATCTAATGTGATTGATTTTCACGAATTTTCAATCCGTTTCACTAATACGAACCTAAATATCCTTGCTAACTGCAGGAAAACGGGTACCAGTTACTTTTTCTGAGTGCTCGTGCAATTGTTCAAGCATATTTGACCAGAAGTTTTCTATTCAATCTTAAACAGGTACGCAAAATGCAAAAGACATTGTAATAAAAATGAAATCTTGGTTTTGGAAATGATGAAAGTTCTGATTGTAACTATATAGAAACTCGTATGATTCTAGGATGGGCAAACTCTTCCAAATGGACCTGTCGTTATTTCACCCGATGGCCTATTTCCATCGCTGTACCGAGAAGGTAAACCTTCCATTCACGAACCGATCATCTGTTCCCCGTTGTCTGAATTAGAATGGATTTAGCTATTCTCCTGTCTAGACTACGAACCTTACGTCTCTTATTGGTTTGGCAGTAATAAAACGAGCTCCTCACGAATTTAAGATTGCCTGTCTACAGGTATTCCGATAGTTTATAGTCCTTCTCGTGACTTGGACAACGGTTTAGATAGTTTTCCCTCTTCTGATGCATAAAACTGTTTCCTGCAGGATATCAAGGCTCTGTTCCCTCCGGATTATAACCCGTTTTACGCGGGATTTGGCAACAGAGACACTGATGAACTCAGTTACAGAAGAATCGGAATTCCAAAGGGAAAGATCTTCATAATCAACCCTAAGGTAATCGAGTTCTTGATCATGCTCCATTTTTTTTTTTAATTCGATTTTCGTTTTCTACTTAATAAAGTGAACAATTATATTGTTGCAGGGCGAGGTTGCCATTAGTCACCGTTTAGATGTGAAGTCATACACTTCGTTGCACACTCTAGTAAACGACATGTTCCCGCCAACATCAATGATTGGACAGGTAAGAAATGCCTGCCTTGATGATGAAATCAAACCCGTAACTTTCAGATACTTTATATATATTGGGATTATATCATTATATTTGGTTGTAAGATTAGAGGGTTGAACATTCTTTTGCTCGAACTTCAGAAAGTGCAGTGTGACAGACATATTGTATCTCGAGTTCTTCATTCATTCTTGCCTTCGTGATTTTCGGTGTGTTGCATTCTGTAATTGATTTGTTCTTTGCTGTAACATGAATCTTGATGGTTATTCTGCAGGAAGATTTTAATGATTGGAACCACTGGAAAATGCCATTGCCAGAGATTAATGGTAGATCTTAGCGGTTTGGTTCGTACAAGGATGAACTGAGACTAACATTCTTCTAAACATCTTATTAGACTTTTGTTGGTGGCACACATACTATTATGTCTTTTTTTTAAAGGAATAAGGGTCTTATTATTATTATTATTATTATTAGGCGTCCAAGTCTTCAAAACATATTATATGTGGTATTCTAATCACAAGCACTCAACAATCTAAATGAAAACACTCAAACATATTAAACATTAATACCAGGTACAAAGATAAATACTCAATGAGACTACTAAACCTTACAACAAAAAAAACACTCAAACAAGCTAAGAAATCTGAATCTTAATCACTCCAAAGGGAACACATGATCTACAATGTTGTGCACGGTAACTTCCGAAGAGTCTTCTTCGGAGTTAAAAATTAAAACGTCTTCAACTCCACTTACATCAAATTTTCTCCAAGCCTCACTTTTCATGTTATAAATCAAAACAGAAAGTCTCTCACTATATATATACATAACAACACAACCTCCCCATCATGATTTGTAGCATAGCGCAACAGTCTAACCTTGTTTATCATTCTACTCCACAGTCTAACCTTGTTAATCATTATACTCCATTTCAATGGAATGGTCATAGTAATCTCCTCCCAACATTTCTTAGATTTCTCCCAAGTCCAAACATTCATGTAGCATAGGCCTTCTCCTCCTAGTTCAGGAAAACGAACATGAACCAGTGCCAAACGACCTCCAACTTGTAGCAATGCAGAATTTATTATCAATGTCAATGGAACTTTATCTGGCAAAGTTATCATAGAAAAACTCTCACACCCAACTTCAAATGCTACTATATGGCATCCAGCAATCATGCTATGTTTACTCGATGAATTATAGGAATAGATAACACCATCAATGCAAATACTAGTATTGGAAAAGCAAAGGCAGGGAAAGTCTAAGGGGTAGAAAGGGGGGGAACGATAGTTGTTGATTTCCCTCCATGATTTATCCACTCCCACAGTAAAAACCCAATGCTTATGCTCGAAGTGGACGAGCTCGCACCTTCTCGTGTAAGGGACTGACATCAAAACTTTGTATCTTTTAGATTCTGAATCGTACCCAACAGTGGTGCAGTCTTTGTATTGGAGTAGTAATCTTGGAAGGAAAATACGTTGTCCCGTACTGACGTTGCAAACAACGAAGTCTCGATTGGGTTTGGTCACACAAATAAACAAGCCGTCGGAGGAGGAGCATCGAAAGGGTGCATCGTCAAAGTGGGCGACACGGTTGGCTTGAAGCATTCCCTGGCGGGGGTGAAATTTAGGGTGTAATATGCACGGGGACGGCGGACGTGCGGTGATGGAGACCTGATAGAGATAAGAACGCCCGCCCTACTGGGAAGGGTCAAGGACAAGCTGCGATGCACAACGCCAAAGGCATGGTCAGCTATGAGAGCGCAAAAGAGTTTTGAAACACACCTGAATCGTACTAGGGTTTTAGCCGGAAGCTTGGAGAGGATCTCGAACACAATTTCTTCAGGTATTGAAACACCCGCCGTGTTCTTAGATGCACTCATCGTATCATATACGATCGAGGCTTAATTTGCAGATAGGTTTGGTTAATTTGCAGGATCGATCGAGGATGAGATTTTATTTTTAGGGTTAAGAATTAGTGTAGTCTCAAAATTCAGTTGTATTTAAGCTAAAAATTCTCTCTCTCACTCTCCCCTATCCTGGATAGGAATGTGATTCCCATACAACTAATTAAGATTTGTTAATACATTCCAAATATTGTTTCTAAAAAAAAAATAAGTTCCAAATATATATAAAGATTTCTTAATTAGCAGTCGAGTAGTGGGAGTTGTTGGAAAAATTGTTGCTGCTATCTGTAATACAAAAGAGATACAATATAATACAGATGAACAAGGGAACAAAATCGGATCATCTGGTATCTTCAGGCGTGTAATCACTTTCCTATAAGCTTTAAATCTCCCTTAGAAAAGCAACAGGGTTCCATATTTAATCTTATGGGATACAAGAAAATAATGAAATTCTTAAGTTGCTTCAATTAAGAATTTCCTATAGAATTGTAGGACTGTGAAATATCAAGGTTTCATGCAGATTGAATTGCATCGCATCATCTCATCAGATGTATCTCCTTTAGATTTTATAGAAATAAAATCTGACTGTTAGGAGATGTTACAGGAAGTTTACAGCAGTTATAAAACCAACTTCCAAAGATATATATGAAAATATAATTGATTTTGGATATGTTTACGTAATATTCTGAACTCATGCATGTGATATAATTCAAACAATTATATCCACTCATTTAATATTTCAAATGCATGAGCACATGCACATTAAGAAATAATAAATCCATAGCCACATGCATAAAAACTTGACAGAACTCCCTTAGTCGAGAGGTAAGACATTACGCAAACATTGTAACATTGCATGAAAAGTAATTCAATTACTTACCCACATATTTTAGTAATTTAGTATCTCAAGTGCATGCTTGCATGCTAAACATGAGACATAATATATGGATACTTACATGCAAAGTAATTAAACATTACCAAACCAGATTCATACCTTCGAGAGATAAACAATGCCTTCGAGAGATAAAGCCTACTTACATCTAAGTTCGAGACATTGCTGCTATGCAGCCCACGCAGGATTCATGTCATGCGAGACCCTTGCAGTACAAAGTATGTGTACCCAAGCATATTATATTTATATATTAACATCTTATAATGCACGAACCATGCAAACAAGATACATAATATATACACACCCATGTACGGTATTTCCTTAGCTTCCAAGATGCAAAACACAAACCATTTTCCATGATTAAGATTTTGCTTCTAAAGGAAATATGCATGACGTACGAGACCTGGCTCCTTCGAGAGATCAATAGCAAAGCTTCACGAAGCATACGTGTGAGAGATAAACCATCTCTCGTGCATCTCTCGCGACCTCTTGAGCATCTCTCGTGAACCTCTCGAACACCTCTCGAGACCTCTCAAATACCCCAAAATCATCTCTACCAAACTCAATAATCTCCATTACTGTACAAATATTATTCAAACTTACATGGTAGACATCTGAACCATTAATCTCCATTACTGTACAAATATCCAACAGGAGTAATAGCTGTGCTTCTTGCCGTTCCCTCCGATTCTCCCACCATGTTCGTACGCTCTTACTCTTTCCTTGTATCTCTCGATTTTCAACTCCACAAGGAAATTCCAGCCAACATTATTTACGAGTATGATCAGATGATATTCCTCCCTCTTCCTCTTCATTCTTTAGGACGTATTTGTTTTTTAGGGTTTGTTCTAATTTTCAAGTGTAAATCATCTTTTTGAGCCATGGAAAATGATTTGAAGGTTACATGTATAATTCATTTTGTTGATACAAATTTCTGAGCACACATACAGCTGTGTATAATGTTGAGTGAACTTACTATTTACGTATATGAGAATAGGTTGCATTTACTATTGAACTCGTTTTTCCTCTTAAATTTTTTTTTAAAAATTCTTTTAATTTTTAAAAATAATAATTAAAAATAATATGTATATGCCAAAGACCTTGTGTCAAGTGGCACCCGGTGTCCCGATTAACACTCTCACATGGATGATGGGAGTGGGTTCGAGGCAATTGCATTGTAACAGAGTCAGTAGTACTCAAAAAAAATAATTAAAATATTTTTTATATATAATTTTACATTATGACATCATATTTAAAGGAAATTTAGAAATAAAATGTAAAAAATGGTATTTGCACAATTCATTGACATTACAAAATATTTGATACTTAATTCGATTCCAATTCCCATGTATGAACCAAATACACCCTTAATTAATTGTATCGAAATCACATTCTTATCGGGGGAGGGAGGGTGAGAGATAATTTTACCTTAAAAGCATATATTTTGATATGTGTTTATGAATTTTCATAAAAACGGTAAGACCATTGAAGTTTTTTCTTCTTTTGTCATCTCTTAAAACCTTTCTAAATTTCTCTACTTCTCTTCAAAATAAGAAAACCAGCTATTACTCCCGATTGTTAATTAATAAATCTTAATATATTTTTCCTTATTAAGAAATCTTAATTAGCTGTATCAGAATCACATTCTTATCAGGAGCAGGAGAGGGAGAGAGAATTTAACCTTAAATACAACTGAATTTTGAGACGACGACAATAATTCTAAACCCTAAAACTAAAATCTCATCCTCGATCGATCCATCCAGTACGAGCGACTCGATAACGATACGACGAGTGCATTGAAGAAGACGGCGAGTGTTTCATCGTTACCTCAAGAAATTCTAATGGAGATCCTCTCCAAGATTCCTGCTAAATCCCTAGTACGATTCAGGTGCGTTTCTAAATTCTTTCGCGCTCTCATAGCTGACCATGGCTTTGGCGTTTTGCATCGTAGCTTGTCCTTGACCCTTCCCAGTAGAGCGAGCTTTCTCATCTCTATCGAGGTTCGAACACGGGACGGCGATGACCCTCCCCGACGTGGATATTACACCCTAAATTTCAGCGAACAAGAAAACCTCCGGCGTCGGAGAATGTTACGAGCCAACCGTGTCGGCTTCCTGGACTCTGAACCCTTTCTACTCTCCTCTCCCTCGGACGGCCTGATTTGTGCGTCCAAACCCAATGGAGACGTCGCTGTTCGCAACGTTGGTATGAGACAGCGTATTTTCCTTCCAAGATTAAACCAATACCAAGGAGAAGACTGTGCACTCCTGTTGGGGTTCGATTCACAATCTAAGAGATACAAGGTTTTGATGTCAGTCCAGATAGTTGATGAAGAGAGCAGACTCATCTCCTATGAGTATAAGCATTGGGTTTTTACCGTGGGAGTGGATAGATCATGGAGGGAGATCAACAACTATTGTTACTGCCCCTTCTTCCCCATTGGTGACTATCCCCACTGTGACTATAACAATACTAATGTTTACGTTGACGGAGTTATCTATTCCTATAATTGGCGGACTAACCATAGCCTGGTTCCTAGTATAGTAGCATTTGAAGTTGGGTGTGAGAGTTTTTCTGTGATAATTCTTCCAGATGAAATTACATCACGGTCGTCATATTTACTATTCAAAAAGTCTGCATTGCTAGAAGTTGGAGGTCGATTGGCTATAGTTTTTGTTCATGTTCCTGATCTACTTGATATATTAAGAGGAGGAGAATGTCTATGCTACATGGATGTTTGGACTTGGGAGAAATCTAAGAAATGCTGGGAGAAGATTACAATCACCATTCCATTAGCGGGGAGTAGACTAATTCACAATGCTAAATGGATGCGCTTTGCTACAAATCATGACGGGGAGATTATGTTGTTATTATATACATATAGTGAGAAGTTTTCTATTCTGATTTATAACTTGAAAGGTGATGCTTGGAGCAAATTTGATATAAGTGGAGTTGAAAAATTTCAAATTTTTAGCTCTTGGAAAGTTACCCTGCATAACATTGTGGATCATGTATTTCCCTTGGAGTAACTAAGATTCAGGTTGCTTAGCTTGCTTGAGTGTTTTTCTTGTTGTAAGATTTAGGGGGTGTATTTAATCATGACTTTCATAGAATTTTAAAGACTTTTATGAACTTTAAAAGTTTGGAGGTATTCAATTCAAACTTTTAGAGAGTATTTAAAAGTCATGCGGTATTCAATCAAGATTTTTAAAGAGTTTTTAAAAGTCATGTGGTATTCAATTAAAACTTTTAAAGAATTTTTAAAAGTCATGTGGTATTCAAAAAGTTATGAATTTGTAAGGACTTTTTAATTTTAGAACTTCAGTAGACTTTTATATACTTTTCCTTCTCAAATATAAATAGTTGAAATCCAACCCCCAACCCCAAGATTTCAAAATTTTCTTTCAGAAGGTTTTTTTTTCTCTCTCTATTTAAACTCTATTGTTTTCTCCTTATTTAAAATTTTAAACTTTATAAACCTTATACCTAAATTCAATAAATTATTTTTTCTTCATTATCCTATATTTTCTACATACCTAAACTCTACCAATTTTTTTCTCTCCTAAACTTTACAATCTTCCTCTAAAAATTCAAAATAATATTATTTTTATTTCATTGTTGCTTGTATATTTTGATTTTTTTTTCTATGAACTTTTTATCCCTAACTTCTAAACATTTTCTCCTAAATACATGAACAGAGTAAATTTTTTTATCTATTACCGTCAACTTTTACTATATGTTTCATAATATTCATATGTTTATTCGTAATATATTTTTTCTTTTTTCTTTTTAACAACATGCTATTACGAATAGTGAACTATTGTTCGCAATAGCAATTTGAGGTTACAAAGAGAAACACATTGTTGTTTTTAGCAGTCCCATATTGTTATTGCAAATAATAGATCTTTTCTTGATACCTAGTAGTATATCAAATATAATTTATATATATATTATTAATTTTTTGTATTTTATGCAACTAGTAATTATATATATTTTTAAAATATTAATTTCTCAAGAAAAAGTAATTATATTTTTAAATATTTTATTTGAATAATTCTATAACTATAAATTTTAGTGTTTAATATTGTTATAAATTGCTTATGAAAGTTTGTAAGGATGTATTCAATTTAGAATTTTAATGCCTTTTGTAGACTTTTTAAAATAAAAAAGTTATAAAAATTTATGCAAGTTTTTTATACAGACTTTTATAGAGTTTTACAAAGTTTTAAAAAATTTAGAACGACTCTATGAAAGTCAATAAAAGTTTATTAAAATCTATCATTTTAAAAGTTTTTAAAAATCTACAAAAGTCATGATTGAATACACCCCCCTTAGTATGATTGAGTATTTGTTTTCATTTAAACTGTTGAGTGTTTTAATTTCCTTGTTGTAAGGTTTAGACCGTTTGAATGTTTTTGTTGGAGTATGTAAGATTTAGCCTTTGAGTGTTTTCCAATCAAACAATGTAATTTGTTTGTTTAAAGAATTGCATTGTAAATGAATTACAATTGTGGTGCTGTTATTGTTGTTGTTGTTTTTGTTGGTATTATTATTATTATTATTATTATTATTATTATTATTATTATTATTATTATTATTATTATTATTGAGTACAAGTATACAACAAGATAAAAGGCAATACCCGATTTACATAAATTGTAGTCATGTCACGCTTTCACAATCAATAACTCTCATATTGTGCAAATATATAATGTGTAAAATAATGCTTATTATAGAGGTGTATTAGTGTATATATATGGCTTTGAACATATGTTTTTTAAACCTATATTTAGTGTGTAATGTAAAACCTATTTTGCGTCATTTTTTTTAAGAGTTAAATCCTATGAAAAGTTATGTCTTCGATATAGTAGTGTTTATATTGATTGCGTTTGGGGAACTATATTAATGTTCATATTTTGTTATGAGAAATTTTGCATTGCTATCTAGAAGTTGATGGAGGTTCCCTAGCTATATGGTTCTTGTTCGTAAAAGAGGAGGTCTATGCTACATGGAAAGGAGTGAGTAGAAAAATCAACGGAGTTAGATTATTGCATTCCATTGGAAAGGAGTAGAAAGATCAACACCAACAAAGTCAAATTATTGTTGCGCTTTACTACGAATCATTTTGGGGAGATTGTGTTGTATGTATAAGTAATAAACAATTTTTTATTTTGGTTTGTAACTTGAAAAGTAAGATTAGGATCGGATAAGATAGATCGATTTGATGTTGGTGGAGTTGAAGAATTTCTAATTCTTACACTATACTATGAAAAGTTAGCATGTACAAAATAATGAACATGGAGGGTGGATGATTTTGTGTATGTGCGCTCGCGTGTGTGTGCAGAAATCAAGGGAGCGAGACAAAAATATGTAAAAGTCTAAATGTGGATACTTTTATGTATGTAAAGTACATAAGGATTATCATTTTGTTGGTAGGGTTGCCAAGAAAAAGATAATCCCCTTATTATTTTATGGGAAAAAAATTACTTCGTACATTACAAAGTTGAAAAGAAGAGAGGCAATGGATTACTTCTTCTCGTCTCAATTTGTAAAGTTAAAAAGAGGCAATATTCATTGAACTTAAATTTTTCATTACTTCAATTTTTTATTAAATATTAATTATTAACATAAAAAAAATACTTTTAATTGATTATTAATCAATACTATATCTCCCATAATATAATACTCAATTTACATAATATATAAATTGTGGTCATGTTACACCTACCCTATTTACATAATCAACAACTCTCTTGTTTAAAAAAAAAAAATAGTTGGACACTTGGACAACATGCAATAAGTTAGTTGCCCAAAGAGTGCTTAATTCCCTTTTAGTCCAATCCCTCATTAATTAAGAAATCTTAAATTTAGATTCCAACATTGTTTATATCGCAATGAGAAGACTGAAGAGGGAAAGTTTTACCTTAAATACATCTCAATTATGAGACTGGCATTCTCTATCCTACCCTAAAAATCCTCTCGATGCGATCCAGTACCAAGATATATACTCTCATACTCGAAATCTTAATGAATTTTATTTATGCAAAAGATGTTGTATATGCATAATAAACCTCTCATTTCTAGTTGTAAGTTGATTCATCTATTTGAAAGCAGTATATAGGCTTCATCAACCGTCCAATCGGAAGAAAGTAGCTCCAGAAGGAAATGACCGGAAGGAAAAACTTCGGAAGGAAGCAACCGAAAGAAGACTTTTGAAATCAAGTCAAAGATACCTTAATGAAAGTATCACGGTCATTCAATGTTATCACCAAAGTTCAAAAAAACTTTAAATGAAAATTTTGTAGGGAGATCATCTTAACTTCCCTAGGGGAAAGAATTGGAAATTCTTCAACTCCACGTCTCCACCTACATCAAATCTTCTCCAAACCTTACTTCCCAAGTTACAAACTAAAATGAAAAATTAATTATTTACTATTTATACATAACAATACAATCTCCCCAACATGATTTGTAGTAAACCGCATCAATCTAACTTCATTGATCTGTCTACCCCTTCCAATGGAATGGTTAGAGTAATCTTCTCCCATTCCTTAGATTTCTTCCAAGTTATTTGTTTACATGTACAGAAACTATTAACTGTAACTCTGTAAGTATAAAATGTGTTACGTTAATTAAAGATAATTTTTACATCAGGTTCACAATGCAATATGAACTCTGGTCGATGGTATAACAATTACAATTGACTAAGTTAGTAGGCACGAGAAGAATGTGCACTCATTGGGCAACATGGGTATGTCCAATTTTATTATATTTTTTTAACAAAATAAGTGAATTGTTGATCACATTCTTAATTAATTAGTTGTATAGGAATCACATTCTTATTAGGAGAGGGTAGAGAGAATTTAATCTTAAATACAACTGAATTTTGAGACGACAAATATTCTAAACCCTAAAAATAAGATCTCATCCTCGATCGATCCAAATTAACCAAACCTATCTGCTAAAACTCCTGCAAATTACAATGAGTGCATCGAAGAAGACGGCGGGTGTTTCAACGTTACCTCAAGAAATTCTAATGGAGATCCTCTCCAAGATTCCTGCTAAATCCCTAGTACGATTCAGGTGCGTTTCAAAATTCTTTTGCGCTCTCGTAGCTGACCATGGCTTCGGGGTTTTGCATCGTAGCTTGTCCTTGACCCTTCCCAGTAGGGCGAGCTTTCTCATCTCTATCGATGTTCGAACACGGCACGCCGACCCTCCCCGTCGTGCATATTACACCCTAAATTTCAGCGAACAAGGAAACCTCCGGCGCCGGATAACGCTCCAAGCCAACCGTGTCGGCTTCCTGGACGCTGAACCCTTTCTACTCTCCTCTCCCTCGGACGGCCTGATTTGTGTGTCCACACCCAATGGAGACGTCGCTGTTTGCAACGTTAGTACGAGACAACGTATTCTCCTTCCAAGATTACACCAATACCAAGAAGACTGTGTACTACGGTTAGGGTACGATTCACAGTCTAAAAGATACAAGGTTTTGATGTCAGCCCAGATAGTTGATAAAGAGGTTTTGATGTCAGCCCAGATGGTTGATCAAGAGGGCAGACGAGTATAAGCATTGGGTTTTTACTGTGGGAGTGGATAGATCATGGAGGGAGATCAACAACTACTCTTCCTCTCCCTTCTTCCCCATTGGTGACCATCCCAACTGTTACTATTCCAATACTAATGTTTACATTGACGGAGTTATCTATTCCTATAATTGGCGGACTAAACATACCCTTGTTGGTACATTCCATATAGTAGCATTTGATGTTGGGTGTGAGAGTTTTTCTGTGATAACTCTTCCAGATGAAGTTTCATCACTGGCGGATGTACTTTTCTTAAAGTCTGCATTGCTAGAAGTTGGAGGTCGACTGACTATAGTTCTTGTTCATCCTCTTGATGTATTAAGAGGGAGAGAAGGTTTATACTACATGGGTGTTTGGACTTGGGAGAAATCTAAGAAATGTTGGGAGAAGATTACTATCACCATTCCAATACAATGGAGTAGAATAATTTACAATGCTCAATGGATGCGCTTTGCTACAAATCATGATGAGGAGATTGTGTTGTTATTATGTATATATAGTAAGAAATTTTCTATTTTGATTCATAACTTGAAAAGTGAGGCTCGGAGGAAATTTGATGTAAGTGGAGTTGAAGACTTTTCAATTTCTAGTTGTTGGGAAGTTACCCTGCACAGCATTGTGGACCATGTGTTTCCCTTGGAGTAACTAAGATTCAGGTTGCTTAGCTTGCTTGAGTGTTTTTCTTGTTGTAAGATTTAGTAGTCTCATTTGAGTATTTTTCTTGTACGTGATAGTAAGATTTGATATGAGTGTTTTCATTTAAATTGTTGAGTGTTTTAATTTCGTTGTTGTAAGCTAAGGTTTAGACTGTTAGAATGATTTTGTTGGAGTAGGTAAGATTTAGCCTATGAGTTTTTTCATTCTTAGTATCTCAATTTTTAAAGTTGAGAAGAGGTAATATCCACAAGTCTTTAATTTTTTTATTACTTCAATTTGTTTATTAAATATTAATTAAAAACAGAGAAAAAAAATTATTTTTTAGTGTTTATTAATCAATACTATTGTTTCCCATAATACTCAATTTATGTAACAAAGTATGGTCATATATATTACACCTACACCATATACATAATCAACAACGAACTCTCTTGTTGGACAGCATGCTCTACACATGTTCATTGGTTGATTGAAGGCTAATCATCATGTCCCACTTTGAATAGTACTTGACCTGATTAAGGTTTTGCAAAATGGTTTAGATGAAGAAATGCATCCTAAATATTATATATATTGATCAAAGGATCGGAATTAAAGGCACCAATTTTTTTTTTGGATATATATTTATATTTTTATGATTTGTTGCCTCATTGTATCGGAGCAGGATGAGCAAGGGTTGTTGATTATTGCCTGTTATTGCCTTGTAATTAAAATTGCATATTATTGCCTTCTTCTCAACGTACTCTTAAAAAATAGAATGGACTTCTTAACTTTAAAATAAAAATAAATAATAATAAAAAAGAACATGGAGAAGATAATATAATTACCTTATTTTCAAATAGGGTTTTCACAAAATTGTCTAGAATTTTAAATATACATAATTTAGTCCAAATCCCGTCAAATCTACACAATTATGACTATGACTGCAAATATATATACTTAAATTCCTTTTAAGCCCAATCCCTCATTAATTAGAAAATCTTAAATTTAGATATCAAGATGGGTTGTATCGCAATCAATCAGGAGGAGTGGTTTTACCTTAAACTAGTATTTTCGCCCGTGCGTTGCACGGAATGGATTTGCTATAATATTTTAAGAATATTTGGATCAATATACAATTATATAAATTATAACATCAAATATTATATAGAGCAATTGATGAAATTTGTTGGACCGATTATGTTTTCTGATGTTTTCCTCACTCGAATTAAAGCAAATAATTGTCCAATTACCCGTGCGATGCACAAATAAATTTTTTATTATATATTTAGATAATAAAAATAAAGAAAATTATTTAAAAAAAATTATATTGAACATGTACATTTATTTGATTATAAGATTAGTGCAAAAGTATTACTCAATTAATTGATAATATATGACTTGCTTGTCTACAATTATCTTAAAAAGATCAATATGTAATATGACTTATGTAATTATATTATTACTAAAATAAATATGGGAAAAATTAGAAATAATTTAATTATAATTATAATTAGTATAAAAATAAATTCAACGACCAATGTCTAGTTTAATTATCATAATAATGATTAGACAATTACTAATAATCAATTACACTAATATATGTGAAATTATACTTTTATAACTTAAGTATATTCATGTTCACTGTATCGCATTTAGTTTTTTCTTCCTCCTCGATAGTTTTTTATATATAGTAGTCTTATTACGATAGAATTGTAGTATGATAGGAATTGTAATGTAGAATTGTACAACGAATATGAAAATAGGAAATAATCGCATCCTAAATATTGTATGACTGTTTTGGGCGGGAAGTTTAAAGTGAAGATTTAGTTTTTATATTTAGTACTCTTATTACGATATAATTGTAGTATGATAGGAATTGTAATATATAATTGTACAACGAATAGGAAAATAGGAAATAATCGAACATGAGTATTACACAAACCATAATATTATAGGTCTGATTTGGGCGGGAAGTTAAAACTGAGGATATAGTTTTTATTAATAGTATAGATTGCATTGTAGAGAAATATATATACTGAATTATTACCATTAGTAATTCTAGTCTAGAATTGTATTACGAATAGGAACATAGAGAANATTTAGCCTATGAGTTTTTTCATTCTTAGTATCTCAATTTTTAAAGTTGAGAAGAGGTAATATCCACAAGTCTTTAATTTTTTTATTACTTCAATTTGTTTATTAAATATTAATTAAAAACAGAGAAAAAAAATTATTTTTTAGTGTTTATTAATCAATACTATTGTTTCCCATAATACTCAATTTATGTAACAAAGTATGGTCATATATATTACACCTACACCATATACATAATCAACAACGAACTCTCTTGTTGGACAGCATGCTCTACACATGTTCATTGGTTGATTGAAGGCTAATCATCATGTCCCACTTTGAATAGTACTTGACCTGATTAAGGTTTTGCAAAATGGTTTAGATGAAGAAATGCATCCTAAATATTATATATATTGATCAAAGGATCGGAATTAAAGGCACCAATTTTTTTTTTGGATATATATTTATATTTTTATGATTTGTTGCCTCATTGTATCGGAGCAGGATGAGCAAGGGTTGTTGATTATTGCCTGTTATTGCCTTGTAATTAAAATTGCATATTATTGCCTTCTTCTCAACGTACTCTTAAAAAATAGAATGGACTTCTTAACTTTAAAATAAAAATAAATAATAATAAAAAAGAACATGGAGAAGATAATATAATTACCTTATTTTCAAATAGGGTTTTCACAAAATTGTCTAGAATTTTAAATATACATAATTTAGTCCAAATCCCGTCAAATCTACACAATTATGACTATGACTGCAAATATATATACTTAAATTCCTTTTAAGCCCAATCCCTCATTAATTAGAAAATCTTAAATTTAGATATCAAGATGGGTTGTATCGCAATCAATCAGGAGGAGTGGTTTTACCTTAAACTAGTATTTTCGCCCGTGCGTTGCACGGAATGGATTTGCTATAATATTTTAAGAATATTTGGATCAATATACAATTATATAAATTATAACATCAAATATTATATAGAGCAATTGATGAAATTTGTTGGACCGATTATGTTTTCTGATGTTTTCCTCACTCGAATTAAAGCAAATAATTGTCCAATTACCCGTGCGATGCACAAATAAATTTTTTATTATATATTTAGATAATAAAAATAAAGAAAATTATTTAAAAAAAATTATATTGAACATGTACATTTATTTGATTATAAGATTAGTGCAAAAGTATTACTCAATTAATTGATAATATATGACTTGCTTGTCTACAATTATCTTAAAAAGATCAATATGTAATATGACTTATGTAATTATATTATTACTAAAATAAATATGGGAAAAATTAGAAATAATTTAATTATAATTATAATTAGTATAAAAATAAATTCAACGACCAATGTCTAGTTTAATTATCATAATAATGATTAGACAATTACTAATAATCAATTACACTAATATATGTGAAATTATACTTTTATAACTTAAGTATATTCATGTTCACTGTATCGCATTTAGTTTTTTCTTCCTCCTCGATAGTTTTTTATATATAGTAGTCTTATTACGATAGAATTGTAGTATGATAGGAATTGTAATGTAGAATTGTACAACGAATATGAAAATAGGAAATAATCGCATCCTAAATATTGTATGACTGTTTTGGGCGGGAAGTTTAAAGTGAAGATTTAGTTTTTATATTTAGTACTCTTATTACGATATAATTGTAGTATGATAGGAATTGTAATATATAATTGTACAACGAATAGGAAAATAGGAAATAATCGAACATGAGTATTACACAAACCATAATATTATAGGTCTGATTTGGGCGGGAAGTTAAAACTGAGGATATAGTTTTTATTAATAGTATAGATTGCATTGTAGAGAAATATATATACTGAATTATTACCATTAGTAATTCTAGTCTAGAATTGTATTACGAATAGGAACCCATTAGTAATTCTAGTCTAGAATTGTATTACGAATAGGAACATAGAGAAGAATATATTTCATTAGGAATTCTATTTTAATTTACAATTGTATTAGGGATAAGAACTGTATTACAATATTTTATAATATTACGCAAACCATAATGAACTGTATTACAATATTTTATAATATTACGCAAACCATAATATTATAGGTCTGTTTTGGGCGGGAAGTCAAAACTGAGGATATTGTTTTTATTAATAGTATAGATTAGATACAACTCAATTATGAGACTGGCATTATATATATTCTTTACCCTACCCTAAAACTCTCGATGCAGTACGAGGATATATATATATATACTCTCTTAATAAACCCTAAAACTCCTGCAAATTAATTAAACCTCGTACCTATACTACCACCACAAGATAAGATGAGTGCATCAACGTTGCCTCAAGAAATTCTCATGGAGATCCTCTCCAAGCTTCCTGCTAAAACCCTAGTACGATTTAGGTGCGTTTCTAAATTCTTTTGCGCTCTCATAGTTGACCATGGCTTTGGCGTTGTGCATCGCAGCTTGTCCTTGACGCTTCCCAGTAGGGCGGGCTTTCTCATCTCTATCGAGCTTCGAACACCGCCCTTCGCCCCTCTCCGTCGTGTATATTACACCCTAAATTTCAGCCCCCACCGCCGGGGAACGGTCCAAGCCAACCGTGTCGGCTACTTGGACGCTGCCCCCTTTCTAATCTCCTCTTCCTCTGACGGCCTGATTTGTGTGTCCAAACCCAAGGGAGACGTCGCCGTTTGCAACGTTAGTACGGGACAACGTATTTTCCTTCCAAGAATCCAATACAAGGACTATGCACCATATTTGGGGTACGATTCCCAATCTAAAAGATACAAGGTTTTGATGGCAACCAAGATGATTGATCCAGAGAGTAACAACTACTTGTATAACAACTACAAGTATAAGCTTTGGGTTTTTACTGTGGGAGTGGATAGATCATGGAGGGAGATCAACAACTGCGGTTCCTACATCTTCCATCCCTCCTTTTACAATTCAAATACTTGTGTTTACATTGACGGTGTTATCTATTCCCATAATTCGTTGAATAAACATAGCATGTTTCATAAATTCCATATAGAAACATTTGAAGTTGGGTGTGAGAGTTTTTCTGCGATAACCCTTCCAGATGAAATTTCAGAGAAATATTTAGATTTTGAAAACTCTGCATTGCTAGAAGTTGGAGGTCGTGTGGCTATGGTTTTTGTTCATCTTCATCCTATATTAGGAGGAGGAGAAGGCGTATGCTACATGGACGTTTGGACTTGGGAGAAATCTGAAAAATGTTGGGAGAAAAATACCATCACTACCATTCCATTAGAATGGAGTAGAATAATTTACTACGCTAAATGTCTGCGCTTTGCTTCAAATCATGATGGGGAGATTGTGTTGTTATGTATATATGTTAAGCAATTATTTATTTTTGTTTGTAACTTGAAAAGTGAGGTTTGGAAAAAATTTGATGTAAGTGGAGTTGATGACTTTCCAATTTTTAGCTATTGGGAAGTTACCCTGAACAACATTGTGGACCATGTGTTTCCCTTGGAGTAATTAAGATTCAGATTGTTTAGCTTGCTTGAGCGTTTTTCTTCTTTTAGTGTGATTGAGTATTTTTTTTTGTGGTAATAAGATTTAATCTGTTTGAGTGTTTTACTTTCCTTGTTGTAAGGTTTAGATCGTTTGAATATTTTTGTTGGAGTATGTAAGATTTAGCCTTTGAGTGTTTTCAATTCTAACCAAAGAATGTAATTTGTTAGTTCAAAGAATTGCATTATTGCAAATGAATTACAATTACGATGTTATTGTTGTTGTTGTTGTTATTATTATTGGATACAAGTATACAACAAGATAAAAGGAAAATTTACAAAAATTGTGGTCATGTCACACCTTCACAATCAATAATAACTCCGATATTGTGCAAATATATAATTTTTAAAATAATGTTTATTATTTTACTAAGACAGTTTTAAAGGTGTATATATATGGCATTAAACATATGTTTTTTTTAAACCTATATTTAGAGTGTGCTTTTTTTTTTCTTTTTTTTTTCTGTGCAGAAAGGGAGAAAGACAAAAATGTGTAGAAATACAAAGGTGGATAGTTTTCAATTCCATCTTGTATTAAACATTTATTTTAATAAAGTTTAATAGCTTTTTCCTTCCAAAAAAAAAAAAAAAAGTGGATAGTTTTGTATGTATGTAAAGTACAATGGCATCTTCTTCTTCTTCTTTTAAATTTTATATTAGTTTATTATTATTCTTTATTTAAAAAAAATGCCACGCCAGTAACTTACATGCTATTAGAGGTAATTAACTTGTTGGATCTAAAGGCATGAAAATAACAAGTTGAAAGGTTTAATTGCATTTCAAAATTAAATTATTCACAAAAAAATGTCACCACGTTATGAAAAAAGAAGTGTTTCTGATCCGTTAGATTTGGACATGTAGACGATTGTGATTGATTTTTAATTCTCTCTTGGGCACGTGGTTGATATATATATATGTTATTTTATGTTATGTTACCAGATTAAAAGCATATATTTTGATATGTATTTACGAATTTTCAATGGAGTTACCATTTTCTTGGCATAAAACGGTAAAACCATTGAAGTTTTTTCTTCTTTTGTCATCTCCTAACACCTTTCTAAATTTCTCTACTTCTTTTCAAAATCAGAAAACCAGCTATTACTTCTGATTGTTAATTAATAAATCATAATATATTTTTCCTTTTGGAACGTATTAAGAAATCTTAATTAGTTGTATCAGAATCACATTCTTATCAGGAGAGGGAGAGAGAATTTAACCTTAAATACAACTGAATTTTAAGACGACAATAGTTCTTAACCCTAAAACTAAAATCTCATCCTCGATCGATCACTCGATAACGATACGATGAGTGCATTGAAGAAGACGGCGAGTGTTTCATCGTTACCTCAAGAAATTTTCATGGAGATCCTCTCCAAGCTTCCTGCTAAAACCCTAGTACGATTCAGGTGCGTTTCTAAATTCTTTTGCGCTCTCATAGCTGACCATGGCTTTGGCGTTTTGCATCGTAGCTTGTCCTTGACCCTTCCCGGTAGGGCGGGCTTTCTCATCTCGATCGAGGTTCGAACACGCCACGCCGCCCCTCCCCGTCGTGCATATTACACCCTAAATTTCAGCGAACATGAAAACCTCCAAGCCAACCGTGTCGGCTTCCTGGACGCTCAACCCTTTCTACTCTCCTCTCCCTCGGACGGCCTGATTTGTGTGTCCAAACCCAATGGAGACGTCGCCGTTTGCAACGTTAGTACGAGACAACGTATTTTCCTTCCAAGATTAAACCAATACCGAGAAGGTTGTGTACCACTGTTGGGGTACGATTCACAATCTAAAAGATACAAGGTTTTGATGTCAGTCAAGATAGTTGATCAAGAGAGCGGCCTGAGGGGCAAACTCATCTGCTACGAGTATAAGCATTGAGTTTTTACTGTGGGAGTGGATAGATCATAGAGGGAGATCAACGACTATTGTTACTGCCCCCTCTTCCCCATTGGTGGCTATCCCCACTCTTACTATTCCAATACTAATGTTTACATTGACGGAGTTATCTATTCCTATAATTGGCGGACTAAACATAGCTTTGTTCTTAGTATAGTAGCATTTGAAGTTGGGTGTGAGAGTTTTTCTTTGATAATTCTTCCAGATGAAATTTCATCAAAGTCATATTTGGTTTTCAAAAAGTCAGCATTGCTAGAAGTTGGAGGTCGATTGGCTATAGTTATTGTTCATGTTCCTTATCTACTTGATCTATTAAGAGGAGGAGAAGGTCTATGCTACATGGATGTTTGGACTTGGGAGAAATCTAAGAAATGTTGGGAGAAGATTACAATCACCATTCCATTAGAATGGAGTAGAATAATATACAACGCTCAATGGATGCGCTTTGCTACAAATCATGATGGGGAGATTGTGTTGTTATTATGTATATATAGTGAGAAACTTTCTATTTTGATTTATAACTTGAAAAGTGAAGCTTGGAGGAAATTTAATGTAAGTGGAGTTGATGACTTTCCAATTTTTAGCTCTTGGGGTGTTACCCTGCACAACATTGTGGACCATGTATTTCCCTTGGAGTAATTAAGATTCAGATTGCTTAGCTTGCTTGAGTGTTTTTCTTATTGTAAGATTTAGTAGTCACATTGAGTATTTTTCTTGTAAGTGGTAGTAATATTTAATATGTTTGAGTTTTCTCCTTCTTCTCATCTCAATTTTTAAAGTTGAGAAGAGGTAATATCCACGAATCTTTAATTTTTTTATTACTTCAATTTGTTTTGTTAAATATTAATTAAAAACAGAAGAAAAATATTTTTTAGTGGTTATTAATCAATACTATTGTCTCCCATAATACTCAATTTACCTAACAAATTAAAGTATGGTCATGAAACACCTACTGGCGAGCTGTCGTAGGCTCCCAAATTAAACCTTAAAAACGTAGTAGTGAGAGTAAGGATCGTTCCCACGAGGAGTAACTAGTTTGATTTATGAGTTCAAATTAAATAGGGGGGGGTTCGGTATGAAATTAACATTCAAAATAAGTAAATGAATAAATAAATAAATAAGAACATAAAAGATGATAATCAAGCCAAAGTTTACTAACGAAATCAAATGAATTTTCAACACTTGGTCTAAGAAAATATTCACCACCGGATCTTAATTACTGTTCATCGACAACAAGACAAATTCACTTGCATTTGAGCATTCATTGTGGAATTCATTCCTGTTTTTCCTTAGTCATAGGTAATCAAACACAATCGGTATTAACTACCCCTAACTATCAAATAACACAAGACAAGCGCTTATATTTAACTTGATAGCAGCATTAAAACTAGAAAAACCAACGAAACTAAACAACATAAACACAAGCGGTTATGTTTAATTTAGATTAATACTCTTCCTATGATAAAATTAACACTAAGCCGTGATACAATTAATCATAGTTGCTACTTAGAAAAGAAAATCAATTATAAGAATTCACTTTCTAATCTAGCTATGAATTGAATCAGATAATTAACTAGCAGGCCTCCTAGTCATTAAATGAAACAACCAATTAAGAAAATAATACAGAAGAATATTAAATACTCATTGCAGATAAATTAAAATAGAATTTTGTCTCTCAGTATAGAGAACCGGGGTTCACATAATCTTGACCAAGTTTAAGAATTAGCCTCGCAGGGCCATGAACCAGAAAACTTAACAAGAAAAGAAAATATTGTAAACTGTAGAAAAATATAAATTAAAGCAGATAGTCTGATTCCCTCAACTACAGAAAATCACTACTATTTATACACTCCTAATCCCAACAAAAACTCTTAAATTGAGGAAAATAATTAATCTAAAAATTAATATGAACCTCTCAAAATTAGACCCAAATGGTGAAATTTTCTTTGCCATCCAATTCCCTACTTTCATTGTTGACCGACGCTCCTCCAAGCTTGGCCGTCAAAATCTGCGCTGAAGTTGTCGACAAAGTCTTCTCCGGTCCGTCTTTCGTACGTACGTAGCTGCGCAGGAAACAAATTACAACATTTGAATTCCTTTTAATTTTGTTTACTTAAGATCATTAGTTATTATATACCTTGGGCTTAATTAATAAAACAAATAAGGAATTGGGCTTTGATGTTATGGACTCAAACTTCAAATAATATCAAATAAAATTAAGAAATTGGGCTAAAGGCTTGTTGAACTCAAAACTTAAATTATTAACTAGATAAAATATTTATTTAACTAATTAATTATTAAACTCTAAAATTAAATAATTATTATATAATTGTAAATAATTATTGCAAAAATATTATAAATATGTACATAAAATAAAGATATAAAATATGTCTATCACCTACACCATATACATAATCAACAACGAACTCTCTTGTTGGACAGCATGCTCTTCACATGTCCATTGGTTGATTGAAGGCTAATCATCATGTCCCACTTTGAATAGTACTTGACCTGATTAAGGTTTCGCAAAATGGTTTACATGAAGAAATGCATCCTAAATATTATATTGATCGAAGGATCGGAATTAAAGGCACTAATTTTTTATTTTTGGATATATATTTATATTTTTATGATTTGTTGCCGCATTGTACGTATCGGAGCAGGACGAGCAAGGGTTGTTCGTTGTTGATTATTGCCTATTTTTGTCTATTTTTGCATTCTTCTCAACGTACTCTTAAAAAATAGAGTGGAATTCCTAACTTAAAAAAAAAAAAAAAAAAGATGGAGTCTTTTCAAATAAGGTTTTCACAAAATTGTCTAAAGTTTTAAATATACATAATTTGGTCCAAACCTTGTCAAATCTACACAATTATGACTATGACTACTCCTAATATATAGAATTAAATTCCTTTTAAGTCCAATCCCTCATTAATTAGAAAATCTTAAATTTAGGTATCAATATGGGTTGTATCGCAAATTCGCAATCAATCAGGAGGAGTGGTTTTATATATACCTTAAATACAACTCAATTATGAGACTGACATTATATTCTTTACCCTATCGATGCAATCCAGTACGAGGATATACTCTCATAATAAACCCTAAAGCTCCTGCAAATTAATTAAACCTCGTACCTATACTCCCACCATAAGATAAGATGAGTGCATCGAAGAAGACGGCGGGTTTTCTAACGTTACCTCAAGAAATTCTCATGGAGATCCTCTCCAAGCTTCCTACTAAAACCCTAGTACGATTCAGGTTGGTTTCTAAATTCTTTTGCGCTCTCATAGCTGACCATGCCTTTGGCGTTGTGCATCGCAGCTTCTCCTTGACCCTTCCCAGTAGGGCGGGCTTTCTCATCTCTATCGAGCTTCGAACACCGCCCCTCACCCCTCTCCGTCGCTCATATTACACCCTAAATTTCAGCCCCGGAATGGTCCAAGCCAACCGCGTCGGCTTCCTAGACGCTGACCCCTTTCTACTCTCCTCTTCCTCTGACGGCCTGATTTGTGTGTCCAAACCCAAGGGAGACGTCGTCGTTTGCAACGTTAGTACGGGACAACGTATTTCCCTTCCAAGAATGCAATACAAGGACTGTGCACCGCATTTGGGGTACGATTCACAATCTAAAAGATACAAGGTTTTGATGGCAACCCAGATGATTGATCAAGAGAGTAACAGCTACGAGTATAAGCTTTGGATTTTTACTGTGGGAGTGGATAGATCATGGAGGGAGATCAACAACTGCGGTTCCTACACCTTCCAGCCCATGGATGGCTATCCCTCCTTTTACGATTCAAATACTTGTGTTTACATTGACGGCATTATCTATTCCTATAATTCAGCGAATAAATATAGCCTTAGCCTGTTTCATAGATTCCATATAGAAACATTTGAAGTTGGGTGTGAGAGTTTTTCTGTGATAACCCTTCCAAATGAAGTTTCATCACAGATATATTTAGATATCAAAAACCCTGCATTGCTAGAAGTTGGAGGTCGACTGGCTATGGTTCTTGTTCATGTTCAATATTCGCAACCAGGAGGAGGAGAATGCTACATGGATGTTTGGACTTGGGAGAAATTTGAGAAGAAATGTTGGGAGAAGATTACTATCACCATTCCATTAGAATGGAGGAGAATAATTTACAACGCTAAATGTCTGCGCTTTGCTTCAAATCATGATGGGGAGATTGTGTTGTTATGTGTATATATTGGGCAATTATTTATTTTTGTTTGTAACTTGAAAAGTGAGATTTGGAGAAAATTTGATGTAAGTGGAGTTGAAGACTTTCCAATTTTTAGCTATTGGGAAGTTGCACTGAACAACATTGTGGACCATGTGTTTCCTTTGGAGTAATTAAGATTCATATTGCTTAGCTTGCTTGAGTGTTTTTCTTCTAGTTAGGTTTAGACCGCTTGAATGTTTTTGTTGGAGTATGTAAGATATAGCCTTTGAGTGTTTTCAATTCTAGCCAAAGAACGTAATTTGTTAGTTCAAAGAATTGCATTATCGCAAATGAATTACAATTACGATGTCATTATTGTTGTTGTTATTATTATTGGATACAAGTATACAACAAGATAAAATTAAAGGAAATACCCAATTTACATAAATTGTGGTTCACACCTTCACAATCAATAACTCCCATATTGTGCAAATATATAATGTGTAAAAAGATGGATAGTTTTCAATTTCTTCTTGTATTGAACATTTATTTAGTTTAATAGTTTTTCCCTTCAAAAAAAAAAAGGTTTAATAGTTTTTCCCTTCAAAAAAAAAAATGGATAGTTTTATATGTATGTAAAGTACAATGGGATTATCGTTTTCTTGATAGGGTTTAATTTTCAAGAAAAAGATAATCTCCTTAGTGTTTTGTGAGAAAAAAAATTACTTTGAAGTTGAAAAGAAGGCACCTCCTTCTTGTCTCAATTTCTAAAGTTGAGAAGAGACAATATCCACGGACCTTGAATTTTTTATTTTTTATTAAATATTAATGTATAACATAAAAACATCATTTTTTAATTGATTATATATTAATCAATATACTATTGTCTCCCATAATATTCAATTTACATAATATATAAATTGCGGTCATGTTACACCCATAAGTTAATTGCCCAAAGAGTGCATCCTCTTCACCTGTCCACTACTTGATTGAAGGCTAATCATCATGTCCCTATCATATCGTTTTTAAACCTATCCATTCACATAAAATATATATATATATATATATAATTAATTTCCTTTTAGTCCAACCCCTCATTAATTAGGAAATCTTAAATTTAGGTTTCAACATTGTTTATATCGCAATGAGATCGATGAGGGAAAGTAACCCTGCAATCCAGTACGAGGATACTCCCAAAATCTTTTCAAATTTGTCTACTTCTTTTCAAAACCAAGTACTAAATTGTTAATTAAGAAATTGTTATAATTATTTGGAAGGAATTAAGAAATCCTAATTATTAGTTGTATCGGAATCACATTCTTATCAGGAGAGGGAGAGGGTGAATTTTATACCTTAAATACAACTGAATTTTGAGACTACACTAATTCTTTAACACTAAAAATAAAATCTCATCCTCGATCGATCCTTCAACTTAACCAAACCTATCTGCAAATTAAGCCTCGATCGTATATTATACGATGAATGCATCGAAGAAGGCCGCGGGTGTTTCAATACCTCAAGAAATTGTGTTCGAGATCCTCTCCAAGCTTTCTGCTAAAACTCTAGTACGATTAAGGTGCGTTTCAAAACCCTTTTGCGCTCTCATAGCTGACCATGGCTTTGGCGTTGTGCATCGCAGCTTGTCCTTGACCCTTCCCAGTAGGGCGGGCGTTCTTATCTCTATCGGGTCTCAATCACCGCACGCCCGCCGTCCCAGTGCATATTACACGCTAAATTTCAGCCCCGGCCGCCGCCCGGGAATGCTCCAGGCCAACCGTGTAGGCTACCTGGACGCCCAATCCTTTCTATGCTCCTCCTCCTCCGACGGCCTCATTATTTGTGTGTCCAGACCCAATGGAGACTTCGCTGTTTGCAACGTTAGTACGGGACAGCGTATTTTCCTTCCAACACTAATCCAATACCAAAACTGTGCACTGCATTTGGGGTACGATTCCCAATCTAAAAGATACAAAGTTCTGATGTCAGTCTTAATCAGGAGCCCGATGAGGAGTAGGGGCATCTGCTTCGAGTATAAGCATTGGGTTTTTACTGTGGGCGTGGATAAATCATGGAGGGAGATCAACAACTATTGTTCCAGTCCCTTCTACCCCTTTGTTGGTTATCGCTACCCTTACTATTCCAATACTAGTGTTTACATTGACGGTGTTATCTATTCCTATAATTCGTTGAGTGAAAATAACATGGTTCCTAGATACCATATAGTAGCATTTGAAGTTGGGTGTGAGAGTTTTTCTATGATAACTTTGCCAGATAAAGTTTCACCGCCGCATTATTTTCTTAAAAACTCTGCATTGCTAGAAGTTGAAGGTCAACTGGCTATTGTTCTTGTTCGTCTTCCTGAACTAGGAGAAGGAGATGGGCTATGCTACATTTGGACTTGGGAGAAATCTAAGGAAGACTGGGAAGAGATTACTATGACCATTCCATTGAAATGGGATAGAATGAATATTAAATATGCTAGATTGTTACGATTTGCTACAAATTATGATGGGGAGATTGTGTTGTTATGTATATATGCTGAGAAATTCTTTATTTTGGTTTGTAACTTGAAAAGTGAGGCTTGGAGAAAATTTGATGTAAGTGGAGTTGAAGACTTTCCAATTTTTGACTCTTCGGAAGTTACCTTGCACAATGTTGTGGACCATGTGTTTCCCTTGGAGTAATTGGGATTCAGATTGCTTAGTAGCTTGCTTGAGTGTTTTTCTTGTTGTAAGATTTAGTCTGATTGAGTATTTTTCTTGTACGTGGTAGTAATATTATTATTTAATATGTTTGAGTGTTTTCACTTAGATTAGATTGTTGAGTGTTTTTATTTCCTTGTGGTAAGGTTTAGATTGTTTGCATGTTTTTGTTGGAGTATGTAAGATTTTTTAGCCTCCGAGTGTTTTCCTTCTCATATGAATTTTTAAAGTTGAGAAGAGGTAATATCTACTGGTCTTGAATTTTTTTTATTACTTCAAATTTTTGTAATAAATATTAATTAATAACAGAAAAAAATTATTTTTAAGTGGTTATTAATCAATACTATTGTCTCCCATAATATTCAATTTACATAATAAATTATGGTCTTGTTACACCTACACCATATACATAATCAACAACTCTCTTAGCTTGTTTATATATACTATATAGTCCTCATCTAAATAAGGGCGTGTATATATATATATATATATATATATATATATATATATATATATATATATATAGTTGGACAGCATGCATGGTCTTCACATGTCCACTGGTTGATTGAAGGCTAATCATCATGTCCCACTTTGAATACTTGACCTGATTAAAGTTTTGCAAAATGGTTTAGATGAAGTATATTATATTGAAAAAAAATATAGTAGTTTTCACAAAATTGTCTAGGATTTGGAATCTACACAATTTGGTCCAAACCTGGTCAAATCTACACAATTATGGCTATGACTCCAAATATATATATAGAATTAATTTCCTTTTTTAAGTCCAATTCCTTATTAATTACAAAATCTTAAATTTAGATATCATGATGGTTTTATCGCAATATAATCAATCAGGAGGAGTGGTTTTGCCTTAAATACAACTCAATTATGAGACTCGCATTATATTGTTTACCCAACCTTAAAAACCCTAGAGTGACTCTCGATGCGATCCAGTACGAGGATACTCTCATAATAAACCCTAAAACTCCTGCAAATTAATTAAACCTCGGTAGATAAAGATGAGTGCATCGAAGAAGACGGCGGGTGTTTCAACGTTACCTCAAGAAATTCTCATGGAGATCCTCTCCAAGCTTCCTGCTAAAACCCTAGTACGATTCAGGTGCGTTTCTATATTCTTCTGCGCTCTCATAGCTGACCATGGCTTTGGCGTTTTGAATCGCAGCTTCTCCTTGACCCTTCCCAGTAGAGCGGGCCTTCTAATCTCTATCGACGTTCGACCACCGCACCCTCCCCCTTACCGTCGTGTATATTACACCCTAAATTTCAGCGAAGAAGAAAACCCCCGCCGGGGAATTCTCCAAGCCAACCGTGTCGGCTTCCTAGGCGCTGAACCCTTTCTACTCTCCTCTTCCTCTGACGGCCTGATTTGTGTGTCCAAATTCAATGGAGACGTCGATGTTTGCAACGTTAGTACGGGACAGCATATTTTCCTTCCAAGATTAATCCAATACAAGGATTGTGCACTGCTGTTGGGGTACGATTCACAATCTAAAAGATACAAGGTTTTGATGTCAAAGATTGATAGAGAGAGCACCTACTATGAGTATAAGCAATGGGTTTTTACTGTGGGCGTGGATAGATCATGGAGGGAGATCAAAAACTACGGTTCCTTCCCCTTCTACCCCATTGATGATGGGTATAGCTACCGTTACTATTCCAATAATGGTGTTTACAATTCTAGTGTTTACATTGACGGTGTTATATATTCCTATAATAGGCCAACTAAACATAGCCAGTTTCTTAGACTCCATATAGTAGCATTTGACGTTGGGTGCGAGAGTTTTTCTGTGATAATCCTTCCGGATGAAGTTTCATCACAATCATATTTATTTCTTCAAAATTCTGCATTGCTGGAAGTTGGAGGTCGACTAGCTATGGTTCTTATTCATGTTCCTACTCTATTTGGAGGAGTAGATGGTCTATGCTACATGAATGTTTGGATTTTGGGAGAAATCTAAGAAATGCTGGGAGAAGATTATTGTCACCATTCCATTAGAATGGAGAAGAATAATTTGCAATGCTAGTGTGGTGCGCTTTGCTACAAATCATGATGGGGAGATTGTGTTGTTATGTATATATAGTCAGCAATTTTTTATTTTAGTTTATAACTTGACAAGTGAGATTTGGAGAAAATTTGGTGTAAGTGGTGTTGAAGACTTTCCAATTTTTAGTTGTTGGGATGTTACCCTGCACAACTTTGTGGACCATGTGTTTCCCTTGGAGAAATTAAGATTCAGATTTGCTTAGCTTGCTTGAGTACGTGTTGATTCAGACTGCTTAGCTTGCTTGAGTGATTTTCTTGTTGTAAAATTTAGTCTGGTTGAGTTTTTTTTGTGGTAATAAGATTTAATATGTTTGAGTGTTTTCATTTAAATTGTTGAGTGTTTTAATTTCCTTTTGTAAGGTTTGGATTGTTTGAATGTTTTTGTTGGAGTATGTAAGATTTAGTCTTTGAGTGTTTTCAATTCCAACCAAACAATGTAATTTGTTAGTTCAAAGAATTGCATTGTAAAGGAATTACAATTACGGTGTTATTATTATTGTTAGTTGTTATTAATATTATTATTGTATACATGTATACAACAAGATAAAAGGCAATATAATACCTAATTCAATTCACATAAATTGTGGTCTGCCACACCTTCACAATCACTAACTCCCATATTGTGCTAAGTTTCATTGAATTTTAAATATATCATTGATATATAACATTGAATGGCATTGATACTTAGCTTCCATTTAGCTATCTTGGACTTGATGATATATTATTCCTAAGGTGTTCTTCCGGTCGCTTCCTTCAAGTTTTTCCTTCATGTCGCTTGCTTTTGGAGCTGCTTTCTTTCGATCAGATAGTTGATGAAGCTTATATATTGCTTTCGAATAGATAAATGACCTTACAACTAGAAATGAGAGGTCGATTATGCCTATACAATATCCATCTTTTACATCAACAAAATCTATTAATAATCATTCCTAACTTGTCATTAAATCAAATTTATTTTGTGACTTAATTAAAACTACTTAATAATAGTTGAGAACTATAAAGTTACCAGATTAAAGACATATATTTTGATGCGTATGGACGAATTTTCAATGGGATTACCATTTTCTCTGCAGAAAACGGTACGACCATTGAAGTTTTTTTTTTTTTCTAGACTCTCAAAACCTTTTTAAATTTGTGTACTTATTTTCAAATTAGTTGTATCAGATCATAATCACATTTTTATAGGGAGAGTGAGAAAGAGAATTTTATCTTAAATACAACCGAATACGAGCGAGCGAGGATAGTACTCTAAATTAACCAAACCTATCTAAAACTCCTCCAAATTAAGCCTCACGATACTTCGAAGAAGACGGCGCGTGGGTGTTTCAATGTTACCTCAAGAAATTGTGTTCGAGATCCTCTCCAAGCTTCCTGCTAAAACCCTAGTACGATTCAGGTGCGTTTCAAAACTCTTTTGCGCTCTCATAGCTGACCATGCCTTTGGCGTTTTGAATCGCAGCTTGTCCTTAACCCTTCCCAGTAGGGCGGGGTTTCTCATCTCTATCACGTCTCCATCATTGCACGCCGCCCGTCCCCGTGCATATTACACCCTAAATTTCACCCCCCGCCAGGGAATGCTTCAAGCCAACTGTGTCGCCCACTTTGACGACGGTGAATCCTTTCTATGCTCCTCCTCCTCCGACGGCTTGTTTATTTGTGTGTCCAAACCCAATCGAGACTTCACTATTTGCAACGTTAGTACGGGACAACTTATTTTTCTTCCAAGATTAAATCTTCTTCCAAGATCAATCCAATACCAAGACTACTGATGGGGTTCGATTCAGAATCTAAAAGATACAAGGTTTTGATGTCCTCCTGTCTCAGCAGGAAGATGATGATGAGGACCAGTTTCGAGTATAAGCATTGGGTTTTTACTGTGGGCGTGGATAAAACATGGAGGCATGTATAGCATTTGACGTTGGGTGTGAGAGTTTTTCTGTGATCGATGAAGTTTTATCACAGTCAAATTTATTTCTTCAAAAGTCTGCATTGCTAGAAGTTGGAGGTGGACTAGCTATGGTTCTTATTCATGTTACTACTCTATTTGGAGGAGTATTAGATGGTCTATGCTACATGAATGTTTGGACTTGGAGAAATCTAAGAAATGCTGGGAGAAGATTATTGTCACCATTCCATTAGAATGGAGAAGAATAATTTGCAATGCTAGTGTGGTGCGTTTTGCTACAAATCATGATGGGGAGATTGTGTTGTTATGTATATATAGTGAGCAATTTTTTATTTTAGTCTATAACTTGACAAGTGAGGTTTGGAGAAAATTTGATGTAAATGGAGTGGAAGACTTTCCAATTTTTAGTTGTTGGGATGTTACCCTGCACAACCTTGTCGACCATGTGTTTCCCTGGGAGAAATTAAGATTCAAATTTGCTTAGCTTGCTTGAGTGTTTTTCTTGTGGTAAAATTTAGTCTAGTTGAGTATTTTTTTTCGTGGTAATAAGATTTAATATGTTTGAGTGTTTTCATTTCCATTTCCTTTTGTAAGGTTTGGACTGTTTAAATGTTTTTGTTGGAGTATGTAAGATTTAGCCTTTGAGTGTTTTCAATTCCAACCAAACAATGTAATTTGTTAGTTCAAAGAATTACATTGTAAAGGAATTACAATTACGGTGTTATTATTATTGTTAGTTGTTGTTGTTAATATTATTATTAGATACATGTATACAATAAGATAAAAGGCAATACTCTATTCACATAAATTGTAGTCACGTCGCACCTTAACAATCACTAACTCCCATATTGTGCAAATATATAATGTGTAAAATAATAAGCTAGGTTTAGAGGGGTGTGTGTGTTTGTGTATATATATATATATGGCTTTAAACATGTGTTTTTTAAACCTATATTTAGGGTGTGCAATGTAAACCTATTCCGCATTAGATTTTTTTGAGTAAGAATCAAATCCTATGAACAGTTTTATTCTCGACATAGTATTGTTTAAATTGATTGCGTTTGGAGAACTATATCAATATTCAGGTTTTGATATGTGAAATTTTGCATTGCTAGAAGCTGATGGAGGCTCACTGCTGGCTATGGTTCTTAGCTTTTTTCTAAAAGAGGAGGTCTGTGCTACATGGATGTTTGGATGTGGGAGAAATTTAAGGAATGGGAGAAGATTACGGTTACGTTGTTACGTATAATAATAATAATAATAATAATAATAATAATATTATTATTATTATTATTATTATTATTATTATTATTATTGAGATGACAATAATTCTTAACCCTAAATACAACTGATGAATTTTGAGACGACGACAAGAATTCTTAACCCTAAAAATAAAATCTCATCCTCGATCCAGTACGAGCGAGCGAGGATAGTGCTCCAAATTAACCAAACCTATCTGCTAAAAGTCCTGAAAATTAAGCCTCGTAAGGTACGATATGATGAGTGAATCGAAGAAGATGACGGGTGTTACAATACTAGTGTTTACATTGACGGTGTTATCTATTCCTATAATACGCGGACTAAACATAGCACGGTTCGTAGACTCCATATAGTAGCATTTGAAGTTGGGTGTGAGAGTTTTTCTGTGATAACCCTTCCAGATGAAGTTTCATCACAGTCAAAGTCACATTTACTTTTTAAAAAGTTTGCATTGATAGAAGTTGGAGGTCGACTAGCTATTGTTCTTGTTCATGTTCCTAATCGATTTGAAGGAGTAGATGGTCCATGCTACATGGATATTTGGACTTGGGAGAAATTTAAGAAATGTTGGGAGAAGATTATTGTCACCATTCCATTAGAATCGAGTAGAATAATTTGCTACGCTAGTACTAGTTCGGTGCGCTTTGCTACAAATCATGATGGGGAGATTGTATTGCTATGTATATATAGTGAGCAATTGTTTATTTTGGTTTGTAACTTAACGAGTGAGGTTTGGAGAAAATTTGATGTAAGTGGAGTTGAAGACTTTCCCATTTTTAGCTATTGGGAAGTTACGCTGCACAACGTTGTGGACCATGTGTTTCCCCTGGAGTAATTGAGATCCGGATTGCTTAGCTTCCTTGAGTACGTGTTTTTCTTGATTCAGATTGCTTAGCTTGCTTGAGTGTTATTCTTGTTGTAGGATTTACTCTAATTGAGTATTTTTCTAGTGGTAATAATATTTAATCTGTTTGAGTGTTTTCATTTAAATTGTTGAGTGTTTTAATTTCCTTGTGGTAAGGTTTAGACCGTTTGAATGTTTTTGTTGGAATATTTAAGATGTAGCCTCTGAGTATTTTCAACTCCAACCAAACAATAATTTAATTTGTTAGTTCAAAGAATTGCATTGTAAAGGAATTACAATTACGGTGTTATTATTATTGTTAGTTTTTGTTGTTGTTCGTTATTAATATTATTATTATTGGATACATGTATACAACAAGATGAAAGGCAATACCCAATTCACATAAATTGTGATCATGTCACAACTTTGCAATCACCAAGTCCCATATTGGGCAAATATAAAATGTGTAAAATAATGTTATTATTTTACTAAGCTAGGTTTAGAGGTGTATATATATGGCTTTAAGCATATGTTTTTTAAACCTATATTTAGGGTGTGCAATGTAAACTTGTTCTGCATCATATTTTTATGAGTAAGAGTATCCTATTAACAGTTCTATTCTCGACATAGTACGTACGTATTGTATAAATTGATTGCATTTGGGGAACTATATCAATATTCAGGTTTAGATATGAGAAATTTTGCTTTGTTAGAAGATGATGGAGGCTCACTGGCTATGGTTCTTAGCTTTTTGGTAAAAGAGGAGGTTTGTGCTACATGGATGTTTGGATTTGGGAGCAATTTAAGGAATGGGCAGATTTAGTAATTTTTTTCGATTATTTGAGGGTTTTCATTAACACGGGTTGAGTGTGTGTGTGTGTGTTTTCTTTGTTGTTAACCCTACTACGCATTCACTAAAAAGTGTATGGAACGTAACTAGCTAGTTTTGAATTTAGATTCAAACATTGGCACGTGCTAAATGTATGTTCAGACTTGGAAAAAATCTAGATTGTTGCGCTTTATTACTACAAATTATGTTGGGAGATTGCGTTGTTATGTATAAATAGTAAATAATTTTTCATTTTACTTTGTAGCTTGAAAAGTAAGCCTGGTTTGGAGAAGATTATATTTGATGTAGGTGGAGTTCAAGAATTGCCAATTCTTTCACCTAGGGAGGTTAAGATGATCTTTCATAAAAAGTTTTATTTAAAGTTTCATTGAATTTTGGTGATAACATTGAATGGCATTGATACTTAGCTTCCATTTAGGTATCTTTGACTTGATTAGTCCAAAGGTGTTCTTCCGGTTGCTTCCTTCTGAAGTTTTTACTTCCAGTCGCTTCCTTTTGGAGTTGCTTTCTTTCGATCAAACGGTTGATAAAACCTATATATTGCTTTCAAATAGATAAATCAACTTACAACTAGAAATGAAAGGTCGATTACGCCTATTTCTTTTCACTTTGTTTTTTGAATACAACCATGTTGAAGCACAAAGGGCTAATTCGCCTCCATTGAGACTCGATCTCATGACTTCTCATATGGGGAGTATTAATTGTATCGGAATCACATTCTTATCAGGGGAAGGAGAGTGAGAGAGAATTTAACCTTAAATACAATTGAAAACCAAACCTATCTAAAATTCCTGCAAATTAAGCCTCACGATACATCGAAGAAAACGGCGGGTGGGTGTTTCAATGTTACCTAAAGAAATTCTGTTCGAGATCCTCTCCAAGCTTCCTGCTAAAACCCTCTTACGATTAAGGCGCGTTTCAAAACTCTTTTGCGCTCTCATAGCTGACCATGCCTTTGGCGTTTTGCATCGCACCTTGTCCTTGACCCTTCCCAGTAGGGCGGGCTTTCTCATCTCTATCGCGTCTCCATCACCGCACGCCGCCCGTCCCCGTGCATATTACACCCTAAATTTCACACCCCGCCGCCGCCCGGGAACCCTCCAAGCCATCCGTGTCCGCTACCTTGACGAGGCCGAACCCTTTCTATGTTCCTCCTCCGACGGCTTGTTTATTTATGTGTTTGGACCCAATGGAGATTTCGTTGTTTGCAACGTTAGTACGGGACAACGTATTTTCCTCCCAAGAATCCAATACCAAGATTGTGCACTACTGTTGGGGTTCGATTCAGAATCTAAGAGATACAAGGTTTTGATGTCGCCGACCTGTATCAGGAAAATGATGAGCCCCCTGGAGTATAAGCATTGGGTTTTTACTGTAGGAGTGGATAAATCATGGAGGGAGATCAACAACTATTGTTCCAGCCCCTTCTACCCCTTTGACAGCTATCGCTACCCTTTCTATTCCAATACTAGTGTTTACATTGACGGTGTTATCTATTTCTATAATATGATTCTTAGAAACCATATAGTAGCATTTGAAGTTGGGTGTGAGAGTTTTTCTGTGATAACTTTGCCAGATAAAGTTTCATCGCTGTCATATTTATCTCTCAAAAAGTATGCATTGCTAGAAGTTGGAGGTCAATTGGCTATGGTTCATGTTCGTGTTCCTGAACTGGGAGGAGGAGAAGACCTATGCTACATTAATGTTTGGACTTGGGAGAAATCTAAGGAATGTTGGGAGGAGATTACTATGACCATTCCATTGAAATGGAGTAGAATGATTAACAATGCTAGATTGTTGCGCTTTGCTACAAATCATGATGGGGAGATTGTGTTATTATGTATATATAGTCAGCAATTTTTTATTTTAGTTTATAACTTGACATGTGAGGTTTGGAGAAAATTTGATGTAAGTGGAGTTGAAAACTTTTCAACTTTTAGCTGTTGGGATGTTACCCTGCACAACGTTGTGGACCATGTGTTTCCCTTAGAGTAATTAAGATTCAGATTGCTTGCTTGAGTACGTGTTTTTCTTGATTCTTGATTCAGATTCAAATTGCTTAGCTTGATTTAGTGTTTTTCTTGTAAAATTTAGTCTGGTTGAGTATTTTTTTTGTGGTAATAAGATTTAAACTGTTTGAGTGTTTTCATTTAAATTGTTGAGTATTTTAATTTCTTTGTTGTAACTTGTAAGGTTTAGACTGGTTGAATGTTTTTATTAGAGTATGTAAGATTTTAATATAACTAAGATTTTAACATTAAGTATTAATATTAGGCATATATTTTTGCGCATCGCCATATAAAATATGTATTGACATATTTTCAATGCAGATTACCATTTTTTCGGTAGAAAATGGTACTATTTTAAAGTTATACCAAATAACTATAAGCTAATAGCTAATTTACCAAATATAATTTTACAATCCGCTAACGGCTATCAATTAACTGTCATTTACCAAAAAGAACTTTAATATATATATTTTTTCCAAAAAGGACCTTAATATATATATTTTTTCTTTTGGAACGTATTAAGAAATATTAATTAGTTGTATGACTTGTATCGGAATCACATTCTTATCAGGAGAGGGAGAGGGAGAGGGAGAGAGAATTTAACCTTAAATACAACTGATGAATTTTGAGACGACAATAATTCTTAACCCTAATCCTCGATCCAGTACGAGCAAAATTGAAGAAGATGGCGGGTGTTTCAACGTTACCTCAAGAAATTCTCATGGAGATCCTCTCCAAGCTTCCTGCTAAATCCCTAGTACGATTCAGGTGCGTTTCTAAATTCTTCTGCGCTCTCATAGCTGGCCATGGCTTTGGCGTTTTGAATCGCAGCTTGTCCTTAACTCTTCCCAGTAGGGCGGGCTTTCTCATCTCTATCGAGGTTCGACCACCGCACCCCGCCCCTTACCGTCGTGTATATTACACCCTAAATTTCAGCGAAGAAGAAAACCCCCGCCGCCTCCAAGCCAACCGTGTCGGCTTCCTAGACGCTGAACCCTTTCTACTCTCGTCTTCCTCTGACGGCCTGATTTGTGTGTCCAAACCCAATGGAGATGTCGCTGTTTGCAACGTTAGTACGGGACAGCGTATTTTCCTTCCAAGAATCCAATACAAGGACTATACACTATTGTTGGCGTACGATTCACAATCTAAAAGATACAAGGTTTTGATGTCAACCCAGATGATTGATCAAGAGAGCAGCACGAGGAACAAGCTCACCTACTACGAATATAAGCAATGGGTTTTTACTGTGGGAGTGGATAGATCATGGAGGGAGATCAACGACTACTATTCCTTCCCCTTCTACCCCATTGATGGCATCAATTCCCCCTGTAACTGTTCCAATACTAGTGTTTACATTGATGGTGTTATCTATTCCTATAATATGCAGACGAAACATAGCATGTTCCGTAGACTCCATATAGTAGCATTTGAAGTTGGGTGTGAGAGTTTTTCTGTGATAACCCTTCCAGATCAAGTTTCATCACAGTCATATTTATTTTTTACAAAGTCTGCATTGCTAGAAGTTGGAGGTCGATTGGCTATAGTTCATGTTCGTGTTCCTGATCTATTCGGAGAAGGTCTATGCTACATGGATGTTTGGACTTGGGAGAAATCTAAGAAATGTTGGGAGAAGATTATTGTCACCATTCCATTAGAATGGCATAGAATAATTTGCTATGCTAGTTCGTTGCGCTTTGCTACAAATCATGATGGGGAGATTGTATTGTTATGTATATATGGTGAGCAATTTTTTATTTTGGTTTGTAACTTGACAAGTGAGGTTTGGAGAAAATTTGATTTAAGTGGAGTTGAAGACCTTCCAATTTTTAGCTGTTGGGAAGTTACGCTGCACAACGTTGTGGACCATGTGTTTCCCTTGGAGTAATTGAGATTCAGATTGCTTAGCTTGCTTGAGTGCTTTTCTTGTTGTGAGATTTAGTCTAATTAAGTATTTTTCTAGTAGTAATAAGATTTAATATGTTTGAGTGTTTTGATTTAAATTGTTGAGTGTTTTAATTTCCTTGTTGTAAGGTTTAGACCGTTTGAATGTTTTTGTTGGAATATTTAAGATGTAGCCTTTGAAGTGTTTTCAATTCCAACTAAACAATGTCATTTGTTAGTTCAAAGAATTGCATTGTAAAAGAATTACAATTACGGTGTTATTATTATTGTTAGCTGTTCTTGTTATTATTATTATTATTATTGGATACATGTATACAACAAGATAAAAGGCAAATACCTAATTCACATAAATTGTGGTCATGTCACGTCTTCGCAATCACTAAGTCCCATATTGTGCAAATATATAATGTGTAAAATAATGTTTATTATTTTACTAAGCTAGGTTTAGAGGTGTATATATATATGGCTTTAAACATATGTTTTTTTAAACCCATATTTAGGGTGTGCAATGTAAACCTGTTTTGCATCAGATTTTTTAAAGTAAGAGTCAAATCCTATGAACAATTCTGTTCTCGACATAGTATTGTTTAAATTGATTGCGTTTGGGGAACTAGCTATATCAATATTCAGGTTTAGATATGAGAAATTTTGCTTTGCTAGAAGTTGATGGAGGCTCACTGGCTATGCTTCTTAGCTTTTTCGTAAAAGAGGAGGTTTGTGCTACATGGATGTTTGGATTTGGGAAAAATTTAAGGAATGGGCGAAGATTACAGTTACCATTCCATTCGAAAGGAGTTGAAAGATCAACGGAGTTAGATTACTGTTTCGCTTCATTATGAATCATTATGGGGAGATTGTGTTACGTTGTTATGTATAAATACTAAATAGTAAATAATTTTTCATTTTGGTTTGTAACTTGAAAAGTAAGGTTAGGAGAAGATTGATTTGATGTAAGTGGAGTTTGAAGAATTTCTAATTCTCACACTACGAAAAGTTAGCATGTACAAAATAATGAACATAGAGGGTGGATGACATTTTTGTGCAGAAATCAAGGGAGAGAGACAGATATGTGTAGAAGTAAAAAGGTGGACAATTTTATGTATGTAAAGTAAAGGGGATTATTGTTTTAATAGTACAGTACAAAGTTCAAAAGAAGGCAATTGTATTACCTTCTTCTCGTCTCAATTTATAAAATTGAGAAGAGACAATATCCACCGACTTTGAATTTTTTATTACTTACAATTTTTTATTTTATATTAAATATTCTACGAGAAGATTATTTTAATGATTGGAACCACTGGAAAATGCCATTGCCAGAGATTAATGGTAGCTTTTTGGGGCTTGGTTTGTACAAGGATGAACCGAGACCAACAATCTTCTAATCATCTGATCTTATTACACTTCTAATGTTTTTTGGGTTCCTCAAACACCAAAGAGCACAAAAGTTAAGTTCCTTATGTATTACACTAATTCCTCTAAAACATGCATGCAACTCTCATAACTCTTAATTTATTGAACGTTGATTATAATGTATAAAACAATAATGAATAACCCTAACCAAGTTAGTTAGACAGTTAGTTTGGTAACTACGAGATTCCAAGTTCGATTGAAGATTGGTCACGTCTCCACCTTTTTTAACCCTACCGATTCACTAAAAAATATATGGAACGTAACTAGCTAGTTTTAAATTTAGATTCCAACATTGGCCCATGCTAAATGTATGTTTAGACTTGGAAGAAATACATTTAGACTTGGAAGAAATCTAGATTGTTGCGCATTACTACAAATCATGTTGTGAGATTATGTTGTTATGTATAAATAGTAAATAATTTTTCATTTTAGTTAGTAATTTGAAAAGTAAGATTTGTAGAAGATTATATTTGATGCAGGTGGAGTTCAAGAATTGCCAATTCTTTCCCCTAGGCAGATTAAGATGATCATTCATAAAAAGTTTTATTTAGAGTTTCATTGAATTTTGGTGATAACATTGATAATTAGCTTCCATTTAGGTATATTTGACTTGATTATTCCAAAGGTGTTCTTTCGGTCGCTTCCTTTTGGAGCTGCTTTCTTTCGATATGGTTGATGAAGCCTATATATTGCTTTTAAATTGATAAATCAACTTACAACTAGAAATGACAGGTCGATTACGTCTATTTCTTTTGTTTTTTGAATACAACCCTGTTGTAGCACAAAGGGTTAATTCGCCTCGATCTCATGACCTTCCATATGGGAGAGTATTAATTATATCGGAATTACATTCTTATCATGAGAAGGAGAGTGAGAGAGAATTTAACCTTATATACAACTGAATTCTGAGCGAGCGAGGATTGTACTCCAAATTAACCAAAACCTATCTAAAATTCCTGCAAATTAAGCCTCACGATACATCGAAGAAGACGGCGGTTGGGCGTTTCAATGATACCTAAAGAAATTCTGTTCGATATCCTCTCCAAGCTTCCTGCTAAAACCCTAGTACGATTCAGGTGCGTTTCAAAACTCTTTTGCGCTCTCATAGCTGACCATGCCTTTGGCGTTTTGCATCGCACCTTGTCCTTGACCCTTCCCGGTAGGGCGGGCGTTCTCATCTCTATCGCGTCTCCATCACCGCACGCCCCTTGTCCCCGTACATATTACACCCTAAATTTCACCCCCCACCGCCGCCCGGGAACCCTCCAAGCCAATCGTGTCGGCTACCTTGACGCCGAACCCTTTCAATGCTCCTCCTCCTCCGACGGCTTGTTTATTTGTGAGTCCAGACCCAATGGAGACTTCGTTGTTTGCAACGTTGGTACGGGACAGCGTATTTTCCTTCCAAGATTAATCCAATACCAAGACTGTGCCCTACTGTTGGGGTTCGATTCAAAATCTAAAAGATACAAGGTTTTGATGTCAACCCGTATCAGGAGGACGATGAGGAGCGGGCCCATCTCCCTCGAGTATAAGCATTGGGTTTTTACTGTGGGAGTTGATAAATCATGGAGGGAGATCAACAACTCTTGTTCCAGCCCCTTCTACCCCTTTGATAGCTATCGCTTCCCTTACTATCCCAATACCAGTGTTTACATTGACGGTGTTATCTATTCCTATAATTCGTTGACTAACCATATAGTAGCATTTGAAGTTGGGTGCGAGAGTTTTTCTATGATGACTTTGCCGAGATCGCTGTCATATTTTCTTCTCAAAGAGTCCGCATTGCTAGAAGTTGGAGGTCGACTGGTTGTGGTTCGTGTTCGTGTTCCTGAACTAGGAGGAGAAAGCCTACGCCACATGAATGTTTGGACTTGGGAGAAATCTAAGGAATGTTGGGAGGAGATTACTATAACCATTCCATTGAAATTGAGTAGAATGATTAACTACGCTAGATTGTTGCGCTTTGCTACGAATCATGATGGGGAGATTGTGTTGTTATGTAGATATGTTGAGAAATTTTTCATTTTGGTTTGTAACTTGAAAAGTGAGGTTTGGAGAAAATTTGATGTAAGTGGAATTGAAGACTTTTCAATCTTTAACTCTTGGAAAGTTGCTATGCACAACGTTGTGGAACATGTGTTTCCCCTGAAGTGATTAAGATTCAGATTGCTTAGCTTGCTTTAGTGTTTTTCTCGATTCAGATTTGGGTGTTTTTCTTGTTCTAGTATTTATTAATCAATACTATTGTCTCCCATAATACTCAATCTGTATAATAAATTATGGTTATGTTTACCATATACATAATGAATATAACAACTGTCGTGTTATATATATATATGTGTGTGTGTGTGTGTGTGTGTGTGTGTTTTTGACGTGTCCACTGATTGATTGAAGTATAATCATCATGTGTCCCATCATATCGTTTTTTTTAAACCTACCCATTCACATACGCTACCTCAAGACATTCTCGTCTCGTGGAGATCCTCTCCAAGCTTCCTTAGTACGATCCAGGTGCATTTCTAAATTCTTTTGTGTTCTCATATCTGATCATGGTTATGGTCTTAATTCCCTGAGCTATACTACAACTCATGTTGGGGAGATTGTGTTGTTATGTTTAAATAATCAACAATCAAAAAGTTTTGGTTTGTAACTTGAAAAGTGGGGTTTGGAGAAAATTTGATGTAGGTGGAGTAGAAGAATTTCCAATTCTTTACACTAAGGGTGTTACAATGTACAGGACTATGGACAATGTGTTTTCCTTGGAGTAGTAGTAAGATTTAGAGGGTTGAGGCATTGTCCCACTTGTTCTTTATTTATGTTGATCATGTATAGTTATCCTCTCGTGTATATATATAAACAATTATCAATGAAAATGGATTCCTGCATTTTCTCCACTTTAATTATTTTCTATATATATGTATTTCTTTATATCTGTTTATATCTACTTTCTAAACCTATTGAAGTACAAAGAATTAATACATACCGCCTCAATTTGGGAGAGTCATTTCGTGCCACTACACCACAATGTCATTGGTTTCTCTTATCTATCTTAAGATGGCCAAATTTACAACATGAAGGGTCTTTTTTTTTTTTCTCTTATCTATTTCAATATAATACTATTGGTCTTCCATAATACTCAATTTACATAATAAATGGTGGTCATGTTACACCATCTCAAGAATCTCAAGAATACTATTGGTCTTCCATACTATTGGTTTGCAACGTCAGATACAGCGTATTTCCCTCTCAAGAATCTCATTCGACTCCCCATCGTCAATAACCTATTCAATGTTGGGGTTTGATTCAGAATCTAAAAGATACAAGGTTGTGGTGTCAACCCCCACGGAGGAAGTATAAGCATTGGGTTTTGACTGTGGGAGTAGATAAATATAATCATGGAGGGAGATCAACAAGGGAGATCAACAACAACAACTGTTCCCACCTCTTTTACACCTTTTGACGGCTATGGCTGCTCTAACTATTCCAACACTAGTGTCTACATTGACGACATTATCTATTCCTATAATTGCAATTGACTGACTAAAGTTCACCCTCCCAGCTTTGATATAGTGGCATTTGAAGTTGGGCTTGGAGAGTTTTTCTGTGATACCTCTTCCATATGAATTTTTATTAGGGTATTATTCTAGACATGCATTTGGGTTACTACAAGTTCATGGACAACTGGCTATTGTTCTTGTTTGCGAAAGAGGTCTGTTGTACATGGATGTTTGGACTTTGGGAGAAATTTTAGAAATGATAGGAATGATTACTATGTAAAAAAAAAAAAACAACTTTCCATTTTGGTTTATAACTTGAAAAGTAAGGTTTGGAGAAAATTTGATGCAGGTGGAGTTGAAGAATTTCACCACTACTACTACTAACCCACATTCTATTACTATCAACTTTAGTAACTTTCTAGATTTACCAAGTGTAGAACTAAACGTGGGAACCATGTTTTGTATGTTTGTATAGTAGTGGAACTCTGCTCTTTGTGTGTGCATGCACACTTGGGAAGAGTTCACAGCCGAAGGGATGACCTTGAGTCATTAGTATACACCCTTGTCTTCCTTTGTCAAGGCTCGTTGCCTTGGCAAGATGATTGCCAGACTGATTGAGTAAGTTGATATTGAAATTGCATATTTATTATTATTTATGAGTATATGCTCGAAAATTGCATATATATGTAAATTTCCTAAATCCTAACTTGACAATTATCCTATGAATGTCAGGAAAAAGTATGTAAGAGTAAGAGATTCTGTAGTCCTGAATTGTTGTTTGACCATTGTCCTGAGGCTTTCATTAAATTTTATGAGGTTGTAATCAATATGACCTTTGAGGAAGAACCAAGATATTCCGAATTAATCTCTTTTTTTAAGGGATTAATTGGACCGGATCCCGAGACAACACCGATAAGATCCGATGCTATACATCTGGCACTACAGGTATATGTTATATTGTTATGGTATGTGATAGAATTATTTTATTTTAATTACTAATTGATGAATTTGAAAGCCAGATGGAAGATGGAGATGGAGGGTGTACTGTTGTGCAACTTAAAATTAAACTAGGACCGCCCAAGATTTGTTGGATTTTATTTTGCAACGATTTATATATTCTCTGATCTGATGGAGGATTTAAATTTTTTTTTGTGTTAGATAGGCAATTGAAATGGACTTTGTTTTTCAGACTGAAAGATTATAGGATTATATAGTAGATGGGTTGATAATGGTTTTCATATCTCAGCTTTGAGTGCAAATGAATTTGCTATATATTGTATTCAGTACACCATTTGAAAAATAAGATCCAGTTCAAGGGCTTTTTAGGGAAGACGAAGGTAACTAGAAGACACCTCTTTTTCAATGGCCTCAGTGAGACTGTGGCCTTCCTGCTCGAGAGTTTTATTTTGTAAATTTCATTTTACATGCGAAAACGTAAGAGCAACCTGTTTTTCTGTTTTGGGCCAATTAAGAAGGGGACTAAGCTTTCTGGCAAGAGCACCTGCAGGGCATTTACATGTTATTTTTTAACTGTAACTAGACCCTACAAAAATATAATGCTTATATGTACAAAAGATTGAAATTTCAATATAAGTAAACTTATATGCACAAGTTCCAGCCAAACTATTTGATTTAGTCTAATATCCAAGCTCTCAACCAACTTATATAAGAATTAAAACACACAATTATTGATGTGAAACTAACCAAGTGGATGAAATGGATTATTTGATTAAAATATTTTTATTTGTTTGTCTTTTTAAAAAATATTTTAAAACCTTAAAAATATTTCTTTTACTGTAATTTTATTAGAGAACTTTTAAAATAGGGAAAATTGTAATTTATGTCCCTCCATAATATGTCAGTTATTAATGTCACCCCTGAATTATTAGTGGTATAAATATTGCCCCTAAATTTTCAAAATGATACATATATTGTCCCTCCCAAGTGTATATGTTGCCCCTCAATTTTCAAAACTGTACATATATTGTCACTCCTGTACGGTACGGGAGGGGCAATATATGTACCATTTTGAAAATTGAGGGGCAACATTTATATCACTAATAATTCAGGAGTGACATTGATAATTGACATATTATGGAGAGGCGGAATGACAACGTGGGTAGAGTGTGAATTTCGTACGTAAAGTTCATGAGGGTGACAATTGGAGAATACTATTATCTAGAATTATAAAATGACTTACTAAGCCCATAAAATAAGCTAATAACTATCTCCCTTGTTATGTTGATTCAATTTGGTAAGGTGCTTCTCAGATGATAAGGCAAACTGGGCAACTACTCCTTTAATTCAAACAAGAAAAGAGTGTTCTATATTTCATTTCATGTATCTTATCTTACCTATATATAAAGGCTAAATATTCTGCAATTACTCCTATGGGGTTTGTGCCCTACTTGACAAAGTCGTAACCTAGTCAAGTTTGTCTGGTTAATTGTTAGCCCGAGAACCACAAGGTCCCAAGTTTGGCTTCCGGCTAAGATCACAGGACGGGGTTTTTTCAGTGCATACCCTTGCCCTTCAGGTAGTTGTACCACAGAAGCTTCCTAACTTCCTGTTGTAGTGTAATTGCTCCTCCCTCCTAGAATGGTAAGTTAGAATGGTTATGCAGGCAGGCAATTCAAAACTCAAATGGCATAGAGTTTCTTGAACTCATCATCAGGAATCTCTGGTTCTGACATAACAGACACAGACCATGACTGAGACATGCTACTCCTGGCTGACTTGCTGAGATTCCTCAAGTTTGAAGCCTCGATTCGGTGCATAATCACCCAATAGCAGAGTGTTCCCAGGGTTGCAACCATGATAAAAGTTCCCAGTACTGTTACCCCAATTGCCAGCCACTTCTGTTCTTCTCCTACAACAATATAGGACAGTGCTAGAAAAGCCACCGACACGAATGCACAGGCCAGCCACATTAGCTTGTTGATAACCGCCATCATTTGTTTCTTTGCTTTTCGTTCAACGACGACTACTGATGTCTGGACCACCACGACTGCCAGCGATATAAAGAGTGCCAGAGAATCGAATATGATGAAGACTGTGAAGGGGGATTGGGGGGCGATTCTCGCCTCTCCTGGCGAGAGTGCAGGGGGGTCGGTCTTGGGATTATCAGCATACTGCCCAGGGAGATTGTATATGGCTGCAAAGGCCACAGTGGCTATGAGGACTGCAACTACCGTGGTGGAGTTTATCGCGTTGTTAAGCCCTTCCGAGTGCATTTTGTTGAGCCGCTTGGCTATCTTCTGCACGCGCCTCTGCGTTTGGCGTGTGTGCACCAGCTGGTCATGGACGTCGTGTTTTATGTCGCTAACGGTTTGTTTCAGCTCCTTGGCCGAACGCTTTGGCAGCGCTACCTTCAGGTCCTTTGCACTCTGGAATCCATTCTCCTTTAGCAATGCTGCAATCTCAGACTGCCCATTTTTCTCAGCAGTGTCTAGTGCAGTCTCACCAGATTTATTAATGGCTTCCCCGCTGATTCCTTTGTGTTTTAGCAGAGTTTTAACAATCTGTATTTACATATTAGAAAAGGATAAACATTTGTATTAGTATTTTGCACATACTAATGATGACAGTAAGATACAATGAAACCAGGATTAGAATGATGTCTCTGCAGCCTACTTTTGTTATGTCCATTTCATTCATTAAACTCTAATTTAGACACGAGAACTGCGATTAAGGAACTAAGCCTTTCGTTTCAACTAAAAATCTAAACTGATAGTGAGACTGTGACTCTGTGAGTGTCATTTCCACACTCCAACGATGCAAATAAGCGAAATAAGGTTCATATTATTACCTCCAAGCGCCCTTTCCGTGCTGCAATATGCAATGCAGTATTGCCCTTAGCATCGACCATTGTAGCCAAAGACTCCTCCGACATAACAAGTTCATTAACCACTTCAACGCTCTGCCCCTTGACGGCCATGTGAAGAGCCGTCTGCCCCTTTTTGTCACTCCACGTCGCAATCCTGTGCTCTTTGCTCAAAAGGGCTTTCACCACTTGAACGTGCCCGTTTCTTGCAGAAGCGTGCAGCGCTGTCTTCCCGTTGTTTCTTGGTATGGCGGCTAAGCTGCTGTTCGTCTCCAGTAGAAAATTGACAGCCTCAATGTGGCCCTGTGCAGCTGCAGTGTGCAAGGCTGTGGTGTTTGATTGATCAAATGTCACTAACAGTTGAGGAAATGCCTCCAAAAGGACCCTCATCATTTCTGCATTCACAAATCACAAGTTCTTGATGAAACTTCTGTCATCTCTAATAATACACTATCAAGTCATCAAACTCATACAAACAGTTCAAGAAACTACAAACTTTCAGCCTGCAATCTTCAAAACCACCCCTTTTTTTAGCTAGTGACCAAGAAAACCCATAGTCACTACCAGCCACCGGCAAAGGACAACAAACTAAGAGGTAAACCAATCTAGTCAAGTTGTCCATAACTTACCGGCCCAATATCTAAGAAGTGCAATCTTCAAAATCACCCTTGTTTTTTAGCTAGTGACTAAGAAAACCCACAGTCACTACTTGAAAGTCTACATCAGTAAACCTTACCTCGTAACCATAGCCACCGACAAAGGACAACAAACTAATTAAGAGGTAAACCAGTCTAGTCAGGTTGTACGTAACTGACCGGCTCAATCTACAAGTCCAATAGGTATTTCCACTTGAGGCCAATAGGTGACCCTGTTATACCATATACTAATCATTTCAATGAAACATGATTTCATTAATTTAGGGATTTCAAGAAACTCTGAAAAAAACAATCTTTTTATGCTGTTCAACAACTATTTCAGTCTAAGTTTAGTGTAAATTTGGGTATAAAAATTATGCATTTGAAGAAGAGAAAGATGATGCTCACCAACATCTCCTTGCTTGGCAGCAACGTGAAAGGCATCAAACCCATTTCTGGCTTTGAGGCCTGCAGATCGAAGAACATAGTATTTGATCATCTCCTTCACCAAATCCACATACCCATACTCTGCAGCAACATAAAGGGCTGTTTCCCCAGACTGGTTTTGCCTGGACAAAAGCTCACCTAACTCCCCTCCCTCTCCACATGACCCACTGATCATCCCCAAAACCTCTCCAAGATTCCCACCTCTGGCTGCTGAGTGGAGTTGGGTGTCCCCTCTTTTACCAGTCAGTTGTTTCACCATCTTCTTCTTCACAGTATTGTTCCCTTTTCTCCCTGAATCTTCCATTTCTCCTCCCACAAGCTCAACTGCCAAAGATTCTGCTCCACCTCCCCCTTTTTCTATGTCAAGCTGCATAAGCTCTCAACCAGCAGCTGAGTCTTTACAAATATTAATGTCCTGACATATTTACCATTACAAGCATGAGAGTCTTTGGGGTCAACGGTTATATCATGGACTCCATCCCACCACAATTTACATACTGAATTATCACAATAACATTCAGTAGGTAAATTATAAACCTTCAATATATAAATTGTAAACATTCAGTATGTAAATTGTGAACATTCGGTATATAAGTTAAATATTCACTATATAAATTGTGTATTTTGAGTCGGAACTACCGTTCTATAGAATAATTTGCCCTTTGCGATACAATATTTTTTTTTATCAATTAGCTATCATAGTTTACTCTAAACTAATCATAACCTCTCAGAACCTTTGTCCAAAAATCATTACAAAAGATAAACCGCAAGACCTTTCATCAGTCCATTAGTTCCCACCTCTATCTTTGAGACTTTGCACACAATAAATCTTCATTTTATGATTAATTAAGATCTCTTAATTATTTAAAGTGTTAATCATGATTGAATAATATATATAAATATAAATGTATAATTTAATCATCAGTTTAGACTTTTAAACATAATATCATTATTAACTAACAATGTCACATCGGTTCCCATTGGTTACTCACGGCTCCTTGCTTTTCTTTTAAGACCTTCCATTAAGGACGCCCACTTGTTGTCCAATTCATTGGTCCACACATTGCTTCTATCATTTTCAGCATGACACAAAAAACCAAAATTGCAAGAATTTCCATCCAAAAAATGACAAAAGTTAAAAATTAAATATATATATATATATATATATATATATATATATATATATATATATTTACTAGTGTTGTTAAAAGGCGCTAGACCGTCCTTAGGCCGAGTTAGGTGTCGAGTCGGCGCTCAACTTTGTCAAATGATTTTTTTTTACCTGTTTAATTGCTCATCTTTTATATTCCTTCAGAGTTTTGAGTAAAAAAAGTGAAGACAATATACTCGAATAGACGTTTAGGCTCTAGGCGCCCTTGGATATTTAGATGGACTGAATATGAATATTAAATAGAGTCAACCATTCAACGACTTTGTGCCGTGGAGAGTTGGTTGGTGGGTTTGGAAAGCTGACTTTGGACATCCTCCAATAATTCAATCCAAAACTTCAGAATTTTGGTATGGTATAGCCTATAACTCTCTAAATGTAAATATTGGATTAATTACCTAATAAGTTTTTTTTTAAAGTACTATTGACTATGTTACACTTCTCATAACTACTTTATCAACATACTGAAACACAAAGAGTCAATATTGTCTTCACTGAGTCCCGACCCCTAATAAGTTTAATCATTTAGAATACAATAATGAAAGAATGAGATAAAATACATTAATGCATGGCTTGTGCAGAAATGGTCGCCCTCGCCAGAAAATTCGACCGGCGACGAAAGAGCCGTAATTTTTCGCGATCTCTAGAAATGTCGTCGTCGGTGGCTGGAATAGGCAAATGACCAGTTAAAAATGTTAATTGTTATTTTTTCCGGTTTAGTGGATTCATTGCTTTGTTTTTATGAGTTTAGTGGCTTATTTGGAGCTTATTCAAGTTCTATGGCTTAATTGTTAATTCCCAAATAGTTCGATGGCTTATTTGTACCTTTTTCCAATTTTAATTAGGTTTATGACTATGTAATTTGTATAACATTTTGTTATATCATCCAATTTTTTTGCCAATTATTATCAGAATTACTCAAATAGACAGAAGTAAATACAATGCTCCTTCCAAAAGTACTCATTCGTTTCGGAAAAAGCAAATGCACTGTTCATTACATAAAGAGCACTTCCATTAATAGTTTCCTCCCAAATTTCACCCTGTGACCGGTTGAGTTATCCATGCGGGCCCTTTCATCAATAGTTTGTTAGGAAATTAGACGGCATGACAAAACGTGATACAAATTACATAGTCATACTCTTAATTAGAAATTTTTAATGGTAAAAAAAAAAACCAAATGTATTAATATAGAATAGTCAATTAGTCAAAAAACCAAAAGTAAAATTTTCTCATTTTGTACATTCATAGTGTAATAACATAATCATTCATCAGAATATAATTATAGTCATGGTTGAAAAAATCGCTAGGCGATATAAATAATCTAACCATACAGAATAGTTTACGAGAAACCTGACCTCGTAACAGCGGAAGCGAAAGCCGTATTGATCTCCAACCACAGTTGATCTGATGCCTCTTGAACGGTAGACTGTTAGCCATATTTGTCTCATACTTGACTCAGAACCCTAGGCGGGGATTAATCGGCGCCTAGGCGGTCAGCGTCTAAGCGGCCTAGGCGATGCTTAAACGGCCTAAGCGGAGATCAGGCGGCCTAGACCACCTTAAGGTGATAGGCTAGACGGTCGACCGGCGCCTATGCTGGATTTTTGAAACACGTCAATAATGTAACTTCCTTTTTATATTTACATCTTAACTAAAAAAAAATACCATTCTTTGCAAGTCTTTAAAAGAAATTTATAAAATTAAAGAGCTATCCTCGCTGGCCAATCTAGTTGAAGGAAGAAATTAATAAATATGAATTGAATGATAAAATACTATTTTATTTAGAAGGTTCGAAAAATAAATCTGATAAGTGATGCCCCACATCTTCCGGGGCAAATTTGACAATTGATGAAAAATGTCTCTCTTTCTCTTTTGCCATAGTAAGCTTATGCGTGTCGTAGAAATCTCGATACAGCCGGAATAGTTTCCTCGCTATCGACACTTTCAAACTGTCCCGGAGACTTCTATCGGATACGACGCATGCAGAGTGCTTACGGTGCGCCTGCGCGAACGACGCGTTGAATTTTTTGAAATGGTGTTTGATCTCCTCGGGAGACATGGGAGCCGTTGGATTTTCCGGGAGCGAGGCGATGACGTCACCCCATCCTAGGCGTTCGTAATTTGCCGCGTACTGTTGGACCTTGGCGGATTGTTTGGACAGCCAATTCTCGCCCAGGAAACGGTTCAGGTGCTGAGAGGTGCGGACCTTAACGACGACGTATTGGAGGTTGTTGGCTAAGAAGAGGTACGCGATGGAGACGTCCTTGTAGTGCTCGGCTATGACGTCGAGTTTGCAGAGGAGGAGGAGGATGAGCCAGGCGTACCGGAGAGAGATAGCCGGCACGGGAGACTCGTCGGCGTTTGAGACTGCAAAATACGACTCCGGTAGCCATTCCTTCCGGACTGGAGGAGTGCCGGAGAAGATGTCGGAGAGTACGTCGCTGTGATCGGCGATCGATGTGAGATAATTCATCGCGTCTATGGTCAGAGAATGAATTCCGCCGCCGGCCACCGTTGATTTTGATGAGTCCTTCTGGAGAACGGTTTCGAACTGTGCCAATCCCGTCCTGATAGCGTCGCCGAGTTTTGCGAGTGACGTCACCGCCTGAGTTCTGATTGACGAGGCGGAATCCATTGAGAAGATGGATTCAATTTCCGGCCGGTGATTCGCTATGGCATTGTACATGTCAAGCAGACGAAATACTTTTTCCGGTGAATATTTGCCGTATTTCGCTATATTTTCGGGGAATTCTAACAGAATCATTGCAGCCTCTTTTGAAATCTCCTTAAAAATGGATTCTCTGATAGCATCTGGTGTAGACGCAAAGACGTTATCGCACAAAGTTCTCTCTCCATTGAACAATGTCTTAACAGCAATTTCCAATGCACTTAGCCAATTCTTAATCCTCGGCTCTAAAACCTCCCAATCCATCTTACGGAGCTTTGAAAAGCTCATTTTCTCCACTCCAAGTCGAGAGATAGCTTCATCAATGATCGATTTTCGAATATGTTTGTAGACTCTTAAGCATTCCTTGGTATATCCGCACGAGATCATGCACTCAACAATCAATCTCATATCCGCCATTACAAAGCTGGATACATCTTCAACTTCGGTTATCGAGTCACCGGCGACTCTGACATCATCATCCTCACCGTAATCCACGTCAAAATCCGACGTACTGGAGAGACCGGTCGAGGTACTCGAGACGGATGATCGAGCAGACGCGGACGACTCTGGATCCAGATGAGCACGATTCATGTTCAGAATCTGAAAGAACTCCTTCTGGAGCCTCTTCATGGCGACTTCCATGAGGCTTTGCGCTCTAACGAGCTTCTCCGATCTCGGCTGCTCCATTGCCAGAAACTGCATCGCCTTCTGGAGATTCCGCACGCACTTGACGAAATCATTGGCCTCTCTCCGGCTCTCGTAGAACAAGGAAGTCACCTTCGCTGCCTCAGACGCTTCTGCATCCCATTTCATGATCATCGGCCCTGAAATCTCAAGCGCCCGCTCCATTACTGATTCATAAAAATGATCAGACCCTGACGGCGACGCTTTTACAGTAGATGACCTCGTTGATGACCAGTTAGGCGAAAAGCCAATCAATCTCATCCCCTTCCTCGGCATCCTGGAGAATCGGAGACTATAAACTGTATATAACAACGGTTAATCAGATATTTGTTAGAAAACTGGACGATAGTTTTGGCTTTCTGGTGGTTTTGAACTCTTTCAACTCTTATTGATAGCTGAAGCCACCTAAACAGACGTTTATATAGAGGAGAGAAAGGGAGTTTGAAAACAGCTATTGTGGCTTTGGAGTTTGGAGGGAGGCGATTGACTTTTCGAGTTTAAAAAGACATCAATCTATGTTACAGTTGCTGACGCGTTTGCTTCTACACGTGGCGCACATTCAGCGGCGTGATCAAATAACGACCTAGCAGATGGGAGGTAAAAACAGATTCAGGACAGCTCAGACATGATATAAGCATATATGTTCACAGCTCAGACATGATATAAGCATATATGTTGACACCTAAGACGTGACGAAACCATGCATATCGTCTTAATCCTCGGCCGATTAGAGGAAGCATCCTAAATCTTAACCGCTGCCACTTAACCATCTTTCTTGACTAATCTTTTGCCAATAACGTTTTAAGTATGTATATATCTTTGTTTCTCATTTTTTTATTCTCAACTTTTATTCTTATTCTCTTTTCCTAAAAAGTTTAATTCTCAATCCTAATGGTTCCTCATGCTCCGCGGCTTCGATCAGACGTATCAGAGCATAGGGCTTACCATAATGTAGGTGCTTTTATTCTTATTTTCAAATTCTTGATATAAACACTTTTATTAAAACTCATATGATGAAAATCGTTTATTATAGTTTGTCACGTCAAAAAGTAAAAGTGAGCATATAAATTATAAATACATATAGTATAAATATTATTTGTGTCACATAATAATGAGCTTTTAAACTTTTCATAGGGCATTGACCCTATTGGTCATCACTTAAACAATAAATATAGCACTTTAGAACTATATTATCCGGAGTAATTGTTTTATTCACTTCATTTAAGCAAGTCAAACATTTTAATTGCATTTGTTAAAATGAGTTGGGTCTCACTCAACGACTTTTTAATAGGGTGGGTTAGATTTGAGATTTAGTGATCCGCTAGGAAGTGAGCATAAATAAGTTCTCTCGTTAAAAAACGAACTGGCTTGCATATTTGAAGAAAGAAAATTATAATAATTTTGCTTAGTATTTTAAGACTTTATGGAACTTTTACATGTGCAAAATATCACAATTCACAAAGTAACCAATTAATTTCTCTCTCCCCTCCCTCCCTCTCTCTCTCTCTCTCTCTCACACACACACACACACACATATAATTTCTCTCTCTCTCTCACACACACACACACACATATAATTTCTCTCTCTCTCTCACACACACACACACACATATAATTTCTCTCTCTCTCTCACACACACACACACACATATAATTTCTCTCTCTCTCTCACACACACACACACACATATAATTTCTCTCTCTCTCTCACACACACACACACACATATAATTTCTCTCTCTCTCTCACACACACACACACACATATAATTTCTCTCTCTCTCTCACACACACACACACACATATAATTTCTCTCTCTCTCTCACACACACACACACACATATAATTTCTCTCTCTCTCTCACACACACACACACACATATAATTTCTCTCTCTCTCTCACACACACACACACACATATAATTTCTCTCTCTCTCTCACACACACACACACACATATAATTTCTCTCTCTCTCTCACACACACACACACACATATAATTTCTCTCTCTCTCTCACACACACACACACACATATAATTTCTCTCTCTCCTCCCCTCCCCCTCCCCCCTCCCCCCCCTCTCTCTCTCTCTCTCACACACACACACACACACACATATATATATATATAATCGGAACTTTATAGCACTTTCTATTAAAATGTTTTTGAGATATTTTTATGGAATTTTGTAGAGTTCAAAGCAAATGATGAGGAGTTTCTCCCATTTTCTTCCAATTGCATGGCCTTTTTATAATGAAATGTGGGGTGGTGTGTATGGTATTCATGCCTCTTTATAGTCAATGGTCGTTAATGCAGCGATGAGAATAATGACCCTTAACGTACAACTTTAGAGGATTTAGTGAATCTTGATGACCTATAATGGTGGAATGGCGTGATTAGTTGGACGATGACTTTGGTTAAGTTGGTGACCATTAATTATGGTTCTATTTAATGTTATTACATTTGTAACGATCACCATAATCACTTTTCCAACGAATACTTTGACTAAAATAATCTCGGAAATGGGATCACTCTTTCCACGCAATTGATGTCACAGGGCCTACACTATCCCTGTGTAATCATTATAAGGTTAATGTTTAATATACTGGGTATTCATTTTTAATACATTTAATGTTACTACCAAATAATAAAAAAATTAAAAGAAAAAACATTCAAAAAAAAAAAAAACTTTTATGCATGATTCACTTATAGTTTGCCATCAATGAGAATCTTGTATAAAAATTTATATAACATTAAATGGTGATTATCTTGTGAGAACGTATAAAGAAATTCTTATTCGTGAGACGAATCAATTTTAGATGAAAGTGTAATACTAATCATGCGCAAATTGATTGTTTTGTTTTGTTTTTTTTTTTTTTTTTGAGTACTAGTTAGGAGGAATAATGTGATACATTTTGAGAAAATCAAACTATAATATTCAAGGATTGAAGAAAGTTATTTGTGAGAAAAATATAATACTTATGAAAAATTTGATCTATATCACATATGAGGACCCGTGTGGCGATCATGTAGGAATTTTTGCAAAGTCATACTTTCTCCCCCACACATCTTTCACAATGCATAATATACATAAAACACATGTAATGGAAACTTACGATTTTGTAGAATTTTGGGTAAAAGTAACAACTTATTTCATAATAACACACAATTTAGTTCGTACTTGTAACAATTGAATGAGAGACCAAATGTGAAAACGATTAAAGAGTCATGCGTTTAATTTGGAAATCTCGATAATCCGGACCTAATTTGAACGTTGGTGGTCATTAATCATAATAAACACTATTTAACATCATTACATTTGTAACGATCACCATAATTTTCCAATGAATACTTTGACTGAATTAATATCGGGAACGGGACCACTCATATGCTTTCCACGCAATTGATATCGCAGGGCCTACACCACTCATATGCTTTCCACGCATTATGTAATCATTATTGGGTTAATGTTTAGTTACTAAATATTCATTTTTAATATGCTAGTATTTTCGCCCACACATTGCACGGAATTGATTTTCTATAATATGTTATGAATATTTAACATATGATGATGTGTGAGGCGGCCATGTAGGAGTTTTTGCAAAGTCATACATTCTCCACCATATATCTTTCACAAGGCATAATATATATACAACTTTATAAAATACATGTAATGGAAACTTACGAGATTATATAATTTTGCGTAAAATTAACTACTTATTTCATAACACACAATTTAATTCATACTTGTAACGTAATAATTGAATGAGATTGACCAAATGTGAAAGTGAATCATGCGTTTAATATGGAAATCTCGATAATCTGAACCTAATTTGGAATGATAATCATTGTAGATTGACCAAAAAAGGGGAAAAAATTTATTTCTATATTTTAAAGTTCATTCGGTGCGGCTGGTTTTACTGTTTTAGCCTTCAAAATCTCAAAAGAGTATATTAAGGGGGAGTGGTCGGGGACTCGCGGGTTGGATTGTTGGAATCTCCATTTTATCGGCGGTAAATATAAAAATAGTACGTATGCGCTTGCGTTGAGAGAGGCACTGCTATGAACCTCTAAAACATCGCCATCGCCGATTCCTCTCACGACCTAAATATCTATGATTCCGATACATAAGGTGATTCCACATCCTTCATCTCTTTCTCTAAATTTTATCGCATCTCTAAAAATTTTCCGTTTTCCATTTTTTTTTTAAAGTTTATTTTTCAGGCAGGATCCTCGCAGAAGAAGTCTCTCCGCGGCTGATCGGCTCACGGTTCATTAAATCCTTTAATCTAAAGCTTTTTTGCATATGCGAAATTGTACATTTTTTGTTTTGTTTTTTTTTTTTTTCAATCTCATTTTTTCACTTCCTTTGAATGGGAGGAATTTTTATTTGTAATATAAATTCACAAGTGAGAACATTATGTTGTGATCCATCAGCATTGCTGAAATGGTTCTGTTTTGAATAAGATTATCGTGTTGCTATTCTTGCTGTTGGAGAATGGTTATGGATTTGTGCGATATCAGTTCTGTGTTTTCTAGTTCCTTTTTGTAAACTGAAGTGATCATTAGTTAGAAATAGAAGACAAAGTTGTGTTTCCCTTTTTGGATAATCGAATTTAATTATACGTTAGCAAATAGCAATTAGCAATGCCTGTCTGATGGTCTAGGCGCGTGTCTCATGGCAAGCACAATTTTGTTTTCCTGTTGGTTTGTTTGTATGTTTTGTTTCATTTGCTAATTGTTGTTGATGTTATGTTGAAGGAAATGTTTTGCTGTTTATAATGATAATGTGCTTCCATGTTTTCCAAGGAAGTGACCTCGTGTTCTGATAAAATTGTAGACTGGAATTGGATTGGATAAGCTTCAGTTATTGCTCTGAATTTTTTTGAAGACTCTCTGGTTTGGTTGTTTGATAATGGAGAGTTTAGCACAATTAGAGGCATTGTGTGAGAGGCTGTACACTTCCCAGGACTCATCTGAACGAGCGCATGTTGAGAATACTCTTAAATGCTTTTCTGCAAATATTGATTACATTTCGCAATGCCAGTTTATTCTGGATAATGCATTGACTCCTTATGCTCTGATGCTGGCTAGTTCAAGCCTCTTGAAGCAAGTCTCTGCGCATAGTCTTTCCTTGCAGCTCCGCCTAGATCTCTGTAATATTTTTTTTGTTGTACTTTTTAATTTATAAGAAATTAAGAACTGTTCATGCTTTCTCTTCCCAGGGTTAGTCTGCTACTAAACTATATGTGCATGATATTAGGTAGTATATAATCTCTTGTTATATTTTTCTTGCATGATCAGAAGCACACAAACTTTTAAGCGAATAACTCTCAAGCTGTTGTATTCCTTATCTGCACAATTTCTAAATTTTTGGTTATAGTATTAATTGATCTGTCACTGACACTTTTATTCTCCCTAAATTTCTGTTCTTGGACTTTGTTTTTAATGAAGGGAACTATCTCATAAACTATCTGGCAAGCAGAGGTCCTAAATTGCAGCCTTTTGTGATTGGATCTCTTATTCAACTCTTATGCCGAATTACCAAGTTTGGGTGGTTTGATGATGATAGATTTAGAGAACTGGCTACAGAATCAATTAAATTTATGACTCAGGTAATTTTGGGATTTATGTAAGTATGACATTTATTTATGGTTTCTTTTTCTTTATAAAGCAAGAAGTTGCAATGTTCCACTTCTAAATTTGCAATAATAGAGCATAAAAAACCTGGGATAGTGACTACAATATCTGATGAAGTTAATAGTTATACCCCTTTATGGTTTACAGTAACGATGCTCTAGGTGTGGTTTTGAAAATCAAAGTCATTCTTTTCTTTTCCAATAATGCTACCTGACATTCATAATGGCAATTACCTTGAACCTTGTACTACTTACTCATGCATTGATTTGAAAATTTGTTTGCTACCTGCCTACCTTAAGTGAATTGTGGCAAGAAATGATATCTACTAGCAATAGTTATAATATAGGATTTTAAAGGAATGAAGTGCTCATTTATTTCTTTTATTGGGCCATTTGGTGAGTTACAAATTACCATAAATTGCTGTTGTGCGTCCATTTGTTGATACCTCTCAAAGGAAAAAAAGAAAAGAAAAAAGATTGGAATCTTTGTTCATTTGAACCTTTTGAGTATTTTATTTTATTAATAATGATCAAATGAAAATGGCTGGTAATTTCATGACTTAAATGCAAAAGTCATTTCTAAAACATTTCAAATTCTTAAGATGCTTATTTATTTGGTAGTTGAACTGGTATGGTGTCCTCTAGGCTAGGTCACCATTTTGATTCCCAATGATAGGCTAAGGTCTGAAAGTTTATGTGATGGATGATGTTAGATGCATCAAACACATCGTTGATGAGGTTGCACATTTGGAAAAAATCATTTTTGTTCTGGTGTCTCATTTCTATTGGCAGTCATTTGGTTCTAAAGTGGGGATGATGGGGGGCATTATGAGCTTGATATTGAGGGGGACTCTGAAAGATTGGAAGAAAGGCATGATTGTATGGGACTGGATACTTAGTCCTGTGTTTGGTCTAGAGAACTATCGATGGGATGAAATGATCGGACTAACAATATTATGTTTAGTTTAGAGAGTTGGTGATAGGAGTAAAATAAGTTTTAAAAAAATAATTAAAATTTAAGAAGTTGTCTGTCTAATAGGGTGTGGGCAAGTTAGAGGAAGTAGCAGGTGGAAATGTGGGATTGGGCTGAAATTGACCAATTTCTCCGTATTAGGTGGGGTTGCTTCTCCCATTCTTGGCCTTTGGGAATGAACCAAATGGTTGACTACTTGACTTGGTAATTTACTCTGAATTCTGAAATTTCTAGAAGACTCCCTTTAAATGCATTTACTGTTAATGCATGCAAAAAAAATATTTTCCTTTGTCAAAGCGCCAAATGGAAGATTTAATCCTGTTATGTTGTTTTCATTCTACAGGCAACATCTGATCATTATGCCATTGGTCTAAAGATCTTGAATCAGCTGGTTTGTGAGATGAATCAGGTTGGTTTTGCAATTTTTTGTTTAGTAGTTTTGTTTTGTTTTTTTTTTTTTTTTTTTTTTTTTTTTTTTTTGGGGG
>NC_044926.1:1201934-1254918 GCF_003576645.1 Ipomoea triloba | reverse complement strand
AAAAAAAAAAAAAATTGAAATAAGTTCCTCTTTTGGGTATTTTTGAAGCAATGGGTCAATGTTATTTTGGTTTTGATGATTCGTATATGTTGAATGTAAAGCATTATATGCTCAGTGTATGATATGAACTATTTAATGCTAACTTCTCATAAGAACTTTTACTTGTGATTTGTGTATTATTACAAGTAATACGAGAACATGGGTATATATTATTTTACTACAAGAAGAAACCATATATGTCTATCAGTTATATTTTCTGAAGAACTGAAGTTGCAAAACCTTGCGTGATGTATATAAGTTCAAATGTTATGGTTAGATTGACCATTTAACTTGGGCTATTATGCATAGCCTGAGGTCAAGGTTATGCTCCATTACTTCCATATCAACTGTTAAATACTTCTCCGCAAGATACCGTACTCTTTTACAGCAAGGATTTTCTCAGTATTGATTTCTCTTTAAACATTCAGCCAAACTCGGGGTTGCCTTCAACTCATCATCGGAAGGTGGCATGCTCCTTCCGGGATCAGTCTCTTTTGCAAGTTTTCCGGATATCTATAACTTCCTTGCACCAGCTAAAAAATGATGGTAATGTGTTGATAGTTTTTGTCATTTTGATTTTTGTTGATACTCACTATGTGATCCACATATGGTGGTTGCATGCCCAAACTGCAGCCAACAGTCGATTGCAGGAATTGGCACTATCACTTTCCCTGAAGTGTTTGTCTTTTGATTTTATTGGAACATCTATAGATGAAAGTTCTGACGAGTTTGGTACTATTCAGGTACAAGTTAGTTTTTGAGGAATGAATATTTTTCATCTAGAATACTAAATGAAATTGTCCATTTCGTTTATAGTCAGGATTGTTGTTGCAGTTGTTCTTTTTACACTATTCATAAAACTGTCAATTTTATTTTATAGGTTTCATCTTCTTGGAAGTCGATCTTAGAGGAATCCTCTACTCTGCAGATCTTTTTTGATTACTATGCTCTTGCAAAGGCCCCTCTTTCCAAGGAGGTTAATTTCTTAATGCATTTCATTCAAGTTTTTGAAGCTGCATTTATCAATAAGTATCTGTGAAAAAATAGTTCAATTCTTGCATATGCTTTAGTATTTTCCTACATATGGTTCAAATTTTTAAGTTGGCTGGCCATACTTTACTCATCCACTTTAATTCATTTGATTGTATATTTCATTATTTCTTGTCATTAAAGTCACTGGATCTCCATTTGATCTCATTTGCATTTATTCTATTCTCCATTTGCTAGTGCTTTGGTCCATTTTGCTAAGAATCTGTGGCACGGGTGTTTTGGGGGGGGGGGGGGATTTGACTTGAGCATATTGCTGGGATATTTGAAGATCAATATAGGACTCTAAATTTATTTTGGTTTTCACTTTTTAGTTTGACAGAAATTGGCAACTTTAACTTCTATGTTCTTTTTGAGGGCATCTGCTCCATCTAGAGTACATCCACCATATGGCAATTTTGATGATTGAAATTTTCTGTGTCTGAGAAAGATTGTTGAGCTGGTTCTGGCTACATTTTGAGTAGTTTTGCTTTTAACTTCTGAATGTACTATAGCTTTCTGTTGAATGTTTAAGTTTTTCTCCTTGACTTTATTTGTTTTGTTCCTAGGCACTGGAGTGTCTGGTACGGCTGGCTTCTATAAGACGCTCTGTTTTCACAAATGATGCTGCACGCTCAAAGTTCTTGGCCCATCTTATGACAGGAACCAAAGATATTCTACAAACTGGCATAGGTATATGTCTGTCCTTCTTTTTCTTTATTGTATTCTCTGACGCTCAGTGCCATATTTGTCTATAACAGATTAACAGGTGCATGTACGTTCATGATACATTGACAAACTTCAGTTGATGCAAATATAGATTAGGATATTTTTCTATAACAGGCTTGTTCCCCCTTTTTTTTTCCTATCTGTTTCATGTGCTTTATTCATCTTGGATTTGGATTCAGGTCTCAGTGATCATGATAATTACCATGAATTTTGTCGTCTTCTTGGACGATTCAGAATAAACTATCAGGTATACCCCCCCCCCCCCCTCTTCTATTGCTTTGTTGTCATTTCCTTGACTGTTGAATGTTGATGCCGCCAGATTATCTTGTGCTTCTTCCCAGGATAGTACGTACCAGATTATTTTGTACTTCTTCTCAGGATAGGTTTTACTGTTGTAGGCACACATTCATGTCTATGCAATGCCATGCTGTTACTAAAATAATATTTACTTCTAGTTTTTGGAGAACTATGCATAAACTTTAAGTGGCATGCATGATTTCTACATTTTGGGTAGGTATACGTTAGAGTAAGAAAATTTTGTAGTCATTGGGATGGTATTGGAATTAAAAGTATGGGCTGATTTTAGGGTAAGCTTCTGTGCCTGAGCTATACATTGCTTTAAAATCCAGGACTTACGACTACTTGCTCCAATATTTTATGCCTGTCTAAAGCATGGAGAGACTGCCCTGGGCATTTCTAAAATTATGAATTACTATAGTGTGAAAATTCTTTGGAAATTTAGTCTATTGTCTTGTGCTGTTCTTTCAGATATGATTAGGCTTTGTACGTTCTATATATTTGAGGTTGGTTTGTGTATGTTCCTAGTGATAATTGGAACTTTTATTTTTATGTATTTTATGTGTAGTTGAAAAGTAGAGCCCCAAGTTTTATATGGCAGATATGTATGCTTTTCCTCCAGCAAGTTCATTCTGTTTGCAGTTATCAGAACTTGTGAATGTGGAAGGATATGGTGAATGGATACGGTTGGTGGCAGAATTCACATTTAAGTCATTACAGTCTTGGCAGGTAAATTGTTGTTTAAAGCTACTACTACTACTACTACTAGTCTACTACTGGGGAAGGGAGGAGAAACACCCAAAAAAAAAAGTTGAAAAGAAAAAGGACTACTACTACTAACGGGGAAGGGAGGAGAAACAAAAAAAAAAGTTGAAAAGAAAAAGGAAATAAAAAGAATATATTTATGGAACACTATAATTGTCCTAATGTATTTTCAACAAATTGGTTGGAAATGACCTTTGGACCTAATTGTAACCAATGCCATACATTTATGATTTAAACTCAGCTCAAACTTCCAGGACAAAAAAAAATCTTTATTTTACATATCTTTCATTTTCTTTTCCACTTTTGGACACCCTACCCCTTCTGCTAGTTTCAAATGAGGTGGATGTTTGTTTCTCGCTCTTGAAATAGTGGCCTTCTTCTGTTTACATGCAGTGGGCTAGCAGTAGCGTATATTACCTATTGGGACTATGGTCTAGGTTGGTAAGTTCTGTACCATACCTGAAGGGTGATGCACCAAGCTTGCTCGATGAATTTGTTCCAAAAATCACTGAAGGATTTATCACATCAAGGTTTGATTCTGTGGAGGTATTGTTCCGAATACATATCTGGCCTCTTCTGCTTTTCCCTTAACCATTTTCTCTGTATATATGTTGGAAAATTATAGACTTGCCAATTATAGGCCAGTCTTCCTGATGACCTATCTGAGAACTTGTTGGACAACACTGAGCTTCTACAAGATCAACTTGATTGCTTTCCACAACTTTGTAGGTTTCAGGTATATGCTGCATATCATCTTTGGATCTCTTGTTTGTGTGTTTCAAAATCATCTGGTGCTTAATTTTTTAGCCTATACTGTTTGAATTTTATTTCTAGTGACTGATTTGTTTACCATTCATTCTTTTGATTCCAGTATGACAGATGCAGCCTGTTTATAATAAATATCATGGAGCCTATACTACAGGCATACACGGTATATTTGTATCTGTATTTCGCAATATTATTTAGATTTAGACTTTTCAAGAGCTAAGTTCCGACTATTCTTGGCCTCATTAGGAAAGAGCACAGCTTCAGAATGGTAGTAGTAACTTTGAGCTGTCTGTTATTGAAGACAAGCTTGCTTGGGTTGTTCATATAATTGCTGCTGTCCTAAAGATAAGACAGTGTGTCGGTTGCAGGTAAAAGATTAAATTACCAAGTCTATTTTCCCTTTTCACCTTTTTTTATTTTTCTAACTTTTGAAAACAATTTATGCTCATCATTTACAGTAGGTCATGAAATCTCTGTTGCAACCTGAAATGTTTTATTATTTGCATGGCATGTCTCTGCAGCAGCACAGATGCCCAAGAAGTGATTGATGCAGAACTCTCTGCTCGTGTTATTCGTTTAGTAAATGTCACAGATAGTGGGTTACATAGTCAGGTATACAGCTGGCAATGATGTTTACTATATTAGTTTATATTTAAGATTGGTGAAATAAGTTTTATTGTTTTACTTATTAGTTTTTACTTTTTATGTTCTTGATATAGTATGTAGGATTCGTCTCATTACTAGTAGACCTTCAGTGCTCATGTTTAATGATTTTGGTTTTTATAATAACTGAACAATTCTGGACTCACCATAAAAATTTGAAGCTGCCAAAATTGTGAGAAACTAAAACCAGTACTGAAGCAATCCTTTTTGGTTTAATATTTTCTGATGCTGATGCACACATCTATAAAAAAAGAGTTCTGTTTGTGGTATTTTTATCATTGGAGAGTGCACAAGTACGAAGTACCAGTTATAGTGCATACTATTTGCTTGTTTTCAATGATTTATTATACTCTCACACATGACTCCTTTGCTGTAGGAAAGCTCTCTCCAGTTGTGATGCTATCTTATTTTGACATAGAGTGCTCTTTTTCTGTTTTTGCAATATTCTGAGCCTTCTTTAACCATATTACTTTTAAAATAGTGCCTGTTTTCTCTTTCTTTTAGCTCGTGTTTGTGATAAGTTAACAAGTGATTTGCAGAGATATGGTGAAGCAAGCAAGCAGAGGCTTGATAGGGCAATTCTTACCTTTTTTCAGCACTTCAGAAAGTCTTATGTAGGTGATCAGGCTATGCATTCTTCAAAGGTAATAGGAAATTAGGAATTTCGTTTAGCATCTAAATCATTATATTGAAGGAATAGGTACTTTAATGCAATCTGTTTCTGCTGCAGCAGTTGTATGTCCGATTGTCTGAGCTTCTTGGACTTCATGATCATCTTTTGTTATTGGATTTCTTTGTCCGGAAAATTGCAACAAACCTCAGGTGTTATACAGAGGTGAATCTTCTTGATCTCTTCTTATTTTCTATCATTTTTCAGTGGTTTATATTGTATCTCATTCTATTCTAACATTCAGAGTGAAGAACTTATTGACCATACATTGAATCTGTTTCTGGAGCTGGCATCTGGGTTAGTTTGACTTTATAAAGTTTTGACACTTGGAGTTCTGTAATATTTCAAATATCTTACAAACTAGAGGAAGCATGAATTTGTTTGCAGTTACATGACTCAGAAGCTACTTCTCAAGTTGGATACTGTTAAGTTTATAATTGCGCATCATACGGTAGTTCTATTCTTTAATCTCACTTGTCAATAAATTAATTATTAATTAATGATTATTTTATAATAATATCTGCATACAATTGATTAATTTTTTTTCTCTCCCTTTTGCTATTAATGGATTTGTATCTTTAGAAAGAGCACTTCCCATTTCTAGAAAATCATGTATGCTCTCGTAGTAGAACAACCTTTTACTACGCTATTGGATGGCTGATCTTTGTGGAGGATAGTTCTGCAAAATTCAAATTATCAATGGATCCTCTTCGCCAGGTGCAATCTAATTTCTATCCCCTTCATTTCTTACTTGGCAAATATGCATTTTTTTTAGTTAGGGCTCTTCAGCAAATGGAAAAAGTTTTCCGAATTTCCCCAAAATTGGAAAACAAAAAAGCAAAAATGGAGTTTGTGTTCAAATTGGAAAAATGGAAAATTGGAGGATAGTTTTCCACTCCAGGCAGATCTGGTGCTTTTGTTATTATAGTTGTACTCGAGCATGAAAAGTCTTGGGAGAAAGAGTGAATTGGTGATTCCTACTAATACCAAGCAAATACCTGTCACAAGTTTTTAGTATAAGATCGGAAATGTTACCTCTCTTAGCAATCCAATTAGGAAATTCTTCTCTCAGTCTTTAATAACTGTAGAAATAAAATATATTTGCATACAAGGCACAACAAACTTGTGGACTTGGAAAGATATACCAGTTTTGGCTCTCCTTAACTGTGTCCTAATGACAGTTTGGCTCATGAGGGAAATGGCTGTCATTTTCCTATTGCATAATCTATTTTGTTCTGCAAGTTATCCAAATTCAAGCCTCCCTTCTTTGTAAGAACACACCTCTCTCAGTAACTAAATGATCCTTCCTATCATTCTCAGACCTTTGAAGAAATTGATGCTTTAATATTAAATCGAACACAGTCCTATTTAACTATATGTGAAGTTGTTTGGTTTAAGTTATTGTCATTTAAAAAAAATCAATATATTTCATTCTATTCGTAGTTTGTTAAGCATGTCTTGTATATTGAAGTCGCCTTTTTGAATTATGGAACTGTGTGTGTGTTAAATACTGCTATGTATATGGCATGATTGAATGTAGTTAAAGTTGAACTTGAAATAACTTGATGTTCTTGGGTGTCTGATTAGGTTTTTCTCACTTTGGAATCAGTACCGGACACAATGTTTCGAACTGATACAGTGAAGCATGCGCTAATCGGACTCATGAGGGATGTTCGTGGGATTGCTATGGCTACTCATAAGTATGTATTATGACTTTACAAAATTGGTTTTAGTCAAGACTTGTGTTGTACACAAACCTTTCTCTTTGTTTCAGTCGAAGGACTTTTGGACTACTTTTTGACTGGATATATCCTGCCCACATGCCAGTACTTTTAAAGGGCATCTCACACTGGGCTGATACTCCAGAGGTAAGTGCATATGAGATTCCATGTTATATTGAAGTATTATGCTACTGATTTAAGTTTGTTTATTTATTCCTATAATAATATTATGCATATAAATTTATGCTTGCCTTAGTAAACATTTTGCTATCTGTATTTCCTTATTACTTCTTGTGTACTTGTATTATAAATATATCTGTTTAGCTTTAATTACTGCCCCTCTTATTATAATTATATGCAGATTTTGTAATTTAATGTTTTGCACTCTATTGCTTTCCAAAAGGAGACTACAGAACCCTCTTTAATCATATATAGCTGTGAGCTAATTCTTCTATTGAATTTCATAGGTCACAACGCCATTGTTGAAGTTTATGGCTGAGTTTGTGTTAAACAAAGCTCAGCGTTTAACCTTTGATTCATCTTCCCCAAATGGCATACTTCTTTTTAGGGAAGTTAGTAAATTGCTTGTTGCCTATGGATCAAGAATCTTGTCAATTCCAAATCCTACTGATATTTATGCCTACAAATACAAGGGAATATGGATTTCTTTAACCATCCTTTCAAGAGGTAATTTTTTCTGTTTTCACATAATTGCAAAAATAAATTTAAAAGGCAATCACCGAGTCTGATTCAGCAAATGTTTTATGCATGCTGGAATATTGGCTTTAACTAAATGACAGCTCTTGGCGGGAATTATGTGAACTTCGGTGTGTTTGAACTCTATGGAGATAGAGCACTTGCAGATGTACTTGACATCACCCTGAAAATGACACTGTCAATTCCTCTGGCTGATATTTTTGCTTATAGGAAGGTAAAAGGCTGATATATTTGCAAATCCATCTTTTCATTTTTGTTTCCTTTTGTTCTGTGTTGGCCTCTTCTAGATGGAGATGTTTTCATGAGTACTACTGCCCTATTAGAGCTATAGATACATAATAAAATGCAGTCACCAATTATATCATAACCTTGGTGGTTTTTTATACTTCCTACTTCCTACAAGCTAAGAAATTAATCATGAATTATATCATAACCTTCATTGTTTTTGGATTCTTAATTCCTACTTCCTACAAGCCAAGAATCTTGAACACATTGACGCATCAAGTGTTAAAAAAAAAACAAGAATTTCAATTTTAAAGGTTTGTTGTATGTGGCTGTACTTGTGTTTCTAATTTACCATGTGATATTATTTCAATCAACCATATATTTTAAGTATATAATATTTGGTTTCACACTGCATGAAATTGATAACTTAGTATCAATAAATTCTTCTTTTTGCAGCTGACAAGGGCATACTTTACCTTTTTGGAAGTCCTATTCAACAGCCACATAGTTTTTGTACTGAACCTTGATACAAAAACATTTATGTTTATGGTTGGTTCACTGGAATCTGGTCTGAAAGCTTTGGAAGCTGGTATATCCACTCAGGTGAAATTTTATGGCTTTCATCCTAAGAATAAGTTTTGAAGCTTCCCAGGCCCTTTACTAGTTCATTAGTATTTACATTTACATAATGAAATAACAGGGTTTCCAGGCACCAATAAGTACGAGTGTTGAATGAAATCCAGAGTAATAGATAATTAGATAATTTTTATTTAAAAATAATAATATTAGAAGAATCATTTAAAGCAGCATGAGAGTACATTAAGTTTTCAGATCACTTTCTTGGTGTTGGAAAAGTAACCTTTCTAGGCTGGCTAATATGTAGTGCTGGAGAGAAAATTTTCATCTGAATACTAGATTACTAGGTTGTTTCACTTATTCTTTCTTCATGAGTATTTTACTATTTTAGTAGGACAAATGGGTGATATGTTAGAAACACATGCAAGTATAATAGCAGCTATCAGAGAAGGATGTTAGTATCACCAGAGTGTATTTGCTGGTGGTTTTATATAAACTCCCATATATTAGTTGTCTATTATTTCCTTGTGTGATGAAACCAATATGTTATATCATAGCAAAGAAATTGTCACTATTAACATCCTGCCTGCTTTTGATTTGCCCCTCAGTGCGCATCTGCAATTGATAATCTAGCTTCATTCTACTTCAACAACATCACAATTGGGGAAGCACCCACTTCACCTGCTGCTGTTTGCCTCGCTAGACATATTGCAGAATCTCCAAATTTGTTTCCTCAAGTAAGTTTCGAGTTTTCCCTTGAATCCCAAATATGCTGCTACCCTGTACTTGGTAAAAGGTTGCATGTCATGTACTTTGCTGTTATGTACACCATATTATATGCACAGTGATGTAGACCTGAATTCCTATTAGGTAAAGGAAATAGAAGTTAGTAGCTGTAGATGATTACAATCTAAAGGTAGTATTCCTGTGAAATACCATGCATGTGTATCACACAAATACTACTAAAATAGAATAAGAGAATCTCATTTAAATGCATTTGAAACTATTGAAATAGCTCATGAGTCATGACAATAAGTCGAAACATGGCCTTTTGCTTGGCAGGGGCACAAATTGTTTATAACTGCTAAGAACAACTCTTCACAACTCATAAGCACCTCGCATTTGCAGTGTATTCCTTATTTGCATAATATGCTTTTTTATTACAATTGAATACCTTTAATATTTGCACTAGTGTGTAAACTATGCGTCACTGACATCTATATAGACTCAGAGTTGCATGTTGATTGAATTCAAGTTAGCTATTATGTGAATTTTGATGTGTATTACGTTTTTTCTATATGCTCATGCTCACATCGATCATCATCTTGTCAGATACTAAAAACACTATTTGAGATTGTTCTTTTTGAGGACAATGGCAACCAGTGGAATCTGAGCAGACCAATGCTTGGCTTGATACTCATTAGTCAACAGGTAAAGTTGTATTAGTTAATTACACCTTTAGTCATAGTTCTATGCCTACTTTTGTAAAGTTGTATTAGTTAATTACAAACTATATACTAAAAGTGTTCTCAAACCCTAAAGAATGCACGAGTCTTGCACACTGTCTTCAACAATGTTTGGGAAGAAAGTAAAATGCTCATAACTTCTTACTCATGGAATATTTTTGTAATCCAAATGACTTTAGAGGGTTCTTCTTCTTCTTCTTCTTCTTCTTCTTCTTCTTCTTCTTTTTAATAATCTTCAAAGTTCATTTGGCATTGTCTTTGCCACTCTAACTTATAATCCAACACGAGGTTTGACTTAATTTATATCATTAGTGTGGAAATAAATTCTTGATTATTTACTTAGATTTCATGTGCTTGCACGCATGAACATACGCGTGAACATACTGAAATTCAATTACTTGGTGCATGATTGTATGCAGATATACAGTGATTTAAAAGCTCAGATTCTGGCTTCTCAGGTAAGCGCTCTCTGTCCCTCGTTCAATTATTTGAGTTCCCAATTTCTGCCTTCCATTCCTGTTAATATGCTCAACAGAAAACCCCCTGAAATAGTATCTCAGGCTTCACATCTCTTTCCCTTTTGATTTCAGTACAGACCTTTTATGTCTCTTATTTTGGGTTCTCTTCTCATGCTTCAAACTAACACCAGAGTTTTTGTTGCAGCCAATTGGTCAGCACCAGCGCCTCTCCTTGAGTTTTGACAAGTTAATGACGGATGTCACCAATAGCTTGGATTCAAAAAACCGCGACAAATTCACCCAGAACCTGACAACATTCAGGCAGGAATTTCGGGTTAAATAGCTTCATACCGTTCTCATGGGTAGTATACTATGTTACATTGCTGGGAGATTATTTGAATCCTTTTTCTAGACTGGGTTAGTTTTTTGGTCACATGAATGAGAATTCATGTGGTGAAATCGAAGAAAAGCGCCTTCGAAGTTTATATTTTGTGGACGAATTTGTGCTGGTAGAACTGTACAGCTATTGTTGTGTTCTTAAAAGATGAAAATGTGATATCTGAAATGTAGATTAATAGCACATCTCAAATAGCTTTATTCTGGTGGCTTGTAATGCCAAATGTAAATACTATTATTAATTTATTAGATTTTGATTAGTACAAGGTGAATGAGTCTTTCATTGATTTACGAAATGAATTTTGAGAGTAGACGTATAGTATAGGAATTTTATTTCGCTCTAAGGTTAGATGAAGAGATAGGTTGGTTTCTATATGTATATTCTAATATTCATGCTTTAAATATTATATATATTTAAATAAATAAATAAATAACATATTTAGTTAACGGAATAAGTTGGGAATGAATAACATCTCTAGGAATAAGAATATGTTGTTTGATAAATTATTTTATTTTACAAGAATAATATTTAAAAAATGAGTTATTCTCTTTCGACGACGAATCTATTCCGAAGGGTGTTGTTATTAGGGTAATATGTAATACCTATTCAAATATGCAATGTCACATCAAAGACTGACTGGTTGAGTGGTTGTAACTTGTAAGTGATAAATGTATGAGTGTGTAATAGGACTCTTATTTATTTACAATAATATTACCTATTTACAAGAACAATACCATTCTTTTTTATTTTTTAGGAGTAGACAACACTATTTTGATATAATAAGGAAAGCTTGAAAGGGGTTTACCTAATTTAAAACTAGAATATTTTAAAAATTTTCTAATAAAATTAGACTAAACAAAATACATTTTTGAGGTTTCAAAATATTTTTAAAATTTAATAGTTAAAGGACCATAGTTGGTTAACTTAGACCACGGATGGTAACAATGTGAAAGTCGAAAGACCACGGATGATCAATTTGAAAGTTTAGGACTAAGCGTATATCCTCGGAAAACCCTACATAGAATAGAAAAAAAAAAAAAAAAAGAATTTATAAGTGATTAGTGCACAGATATGGATGAGACTAAACATCATGCCTAAACAGATCCTGCATACCAGACCCCAACATTTTACAAAGATGGAAAATGGTGACACTTTCAAAAGCATGCCTAAACAGATGAGACTAGTAAGTGGGAGGTATGTAGATGAAAAAAAAAAAAGTCAATGGATTCAAAATATTTCCAGGCCTAAAGTTATTTACTAATATGAATTTTATTTATTTGAGTCTATTGAAATTAATTATATAAGGATAAGACTCAATGATGATAAAATATTTTATGTAAATTTTAAAGTAATTGTATTTTGTTAAGTATCATGTGGTTTGATGTCAACGGTGTGGCCCTTTTAAACGGAAGGTCATTGAGTCAAAAAATTAATCTTGTTCTATAGACTAAACTAAAATTTTGTCATGCAACCTTACTGTTGAAGCCATTTTCCAGTAATTATATCAGAAGACTAAGGGTGATAAAATATTCCAGGTAAGTTTCAAAATAATTGTATTTCAGAACGCATGTCATCTTATAATATTTAAAAATTTATTACTTATTTTTTTAAAAAAAAATCATGACATAATATTTATCAATAAAAATCTTTGTACTCCATAGATTATAGTGAAAGATAAATTAGTTTAAATGCTAGGTAGACATGGCAAGCATCATCTCCAAATTGTCTCTCATCCCTTCATATGTTTGGTCGGTTAGTAGATTCTGTAGGCACCAACCTCGGATACGAGGAAGTCGCAAGAACAGCATGTTTGCTCAACCTCTAGTTGACGTACAATCAAGATCGAATTTTGAAAATAATTAACTTTTTTTTTTGAAATTAAAAAAAAAAAAAATTGATTCAAGTCCCTCTTTTCTTTCCTGTTTGTCAAAATTCTCCAACACCCATTTCATAGAACCAAAGAAAAGAAGGCACATTTCTTCTTCTTCTTCTTCAGCAAATCAGTCAAAAATACAGAGAAACAAAAAAAGATCAAATTTTTGTTGTTGATATTGGGATCATTTCCATCTCTCCCAATTTGTATCAGAAAATCATTGGAAAATTGAGAAACATAGACAAAAAAGACCTGTTTTTGGTACTGTTTTTGTTGGTTTGAGGTTTGATTTTGGCACATTTTTGCTTGCAGCCATTGTTCTTTTTCCTCCTTTTTTTTTTTTTTTTTTTTTTTTTTTTAACCCGCAGCCGGTATCCGAGGGTGTGTCATTCGGGGGAGAAATGGTGGTGGGTTTTGGTATGAAGCTGTCAATAGCAATAGAAGGGGAGATTGATCTGGGTTAAGGGGCATAAATAGAGAAGAAGAGGTGGGGGTGGGAGAAAGAATGAGCAAAGAACTGAGTGGCATTGTGAAGGCCTTAGATTTCACCATAAGAAAAGCACAAGCAGTTGCCAAGAAGAAGAGAAGGGCCATATTATCAAGGATGTCAGTGGCCCATGTGGATGATGAGCTTGGAATTGATACCCCAGGGGAGGTATACCATGCTGAGAAGGTCCTCTACAATGGGGACATCTACACAGGCCAGTGGGCAGAGAATTGCCCTAATGGGCAAGGCAAATATCTCTGGGCAGATGGGTATATGTATGTTGGGGATTGGGTGAATGGGAAGCCTATGGGCAAAGGCAGGTTCAGTTGGCCCTCTGGTGCCACCTATGAGGGCCAATTCAAGAATGGTTACATTGATGGTGAGGGCATTTACACTGGCAGCTCCAATGATGCCTATAGAGGGTTTTGGGTTTACAACATGAAACATGGTAGAGGCTCAAGGTATTATCCCAATGGGGATAAGTATGTCGGGGAATGGCGACGAGGGCAGCTAAACGGTCAAGGGAAGTATCAATGGAGCAATGGGACTCAATATATTGGGCAATGGAGGAATGGGAAGATGTATGGGAATGGCACAATTCTTTGGAGCAATGGGAGTCGGTTCGATGGGTATTGGGAAGACGGTGAGCCTAAAGGAAATGGCACGTTTCGATGGGAGGATGGGAGTTTGTATGTTGGTATTTGGAGTAGGGACCCTAGGGAGCAAAGTGGGACTTATTACCCTTCAAGTTTAGAAACTAGCATATTCGATTGGGATCCTCAAGAAATGTATTTCCTCCATTTGGTTGAATGCAAGGTTGATCCGGGCGAGAAGATAACCGTGTTCCCTTCCCAAAAGATGATGAATTGGCCTTGTGAGGGCAAATTCTTGCAGAAACACCTCATAAGCAAGACTCCTAGAGCTGCAAACCAGCCGGGGATCAAGTCTGTGGATGGAAGGCTCACCGGTGCAGATGCTAATAGTTTGGCTGATCTTCGTCCTGACATTGATAATGGCGTTTCTGGTTTAGAACGAGAGACCGGTGGTAGCTGTGGCGTTAGTGATTCAGATGCTTCAAGGGGGTCAAAACCGCTTTTCAGAATCCAGCCCCCGAAGAGACAGGGCGAAACGATATCCAAAGGTCATAGGAACTATGAGCTTATGCTTAATTTGCAGCTTGGAGTAAGGTATTGAATTATTGATCATGATTTAAGTCTCTATATACATTGCCTTGCAGTCTAAATTTCACTGAAAATAAGGTTTATAGATAGCGTTTTAGATCGCGTTCTATGTTTGTAAATCATGCTACTCGTAGCTCATTTATGTCACGATTGGTCAGGCATTCTGTTGGAAGGCCTGCTCCAGCTACATCGCTTGAACTAAAAGCTACGGCTTTTGACACCAAGATGAAGGTATGGACCCGATTTCCTCCAGAAGGATCGAAGCACACGCCCCCCCATCAATCGTGTGATTTTAAATGGAAGGATTACTGTCCCTTGGTTTTCAGGTCAGGGCCCTCGTCTCTCAACTCCATTAGACTAGGCTTTCTAAAATTCGTCCTGATAGTTCTGTAACCATGTGGTCAATAATGTCATAGTTTGTATGAACACAAATTATTTTGTTTTGTTTGTGTGACTATTGGTCGTTTTAAAGGTGATTGAGGGGGTTTAAAAAGCGATATTGTTATGTGCCAGCCTTAATCTTCCTTGCATACTAGATTACTAGTTGAATTCGAGTTTCAGTTTAGGAAAACATTAATTCTACTTCTCAGAACATTGCGTTTATATTATCTGACATGAAAACTTGTCGGGGTAGCATTATTCGTGATCATAACGGTGGGGATAATTCTGAAACAATACAATATCGATGCAGGACATTAAGAAAATGTTTTAAGGTGGATCCAGCTGATTACATGATATCCATATGTGGCAACGATGCCCTTCGGGAGCTCTCGTCTCCTGGAAAAAGTGGGAGTTTCTTTTACTTGACCAATGACGATAAGTACATGATAAAGACGATGAAGAAGTCAGAAGTAAAAGTGAGTTTGCTGCCCGCCCTTCTGCATCATCCATGTCTAATCTGAAAAATTAATCTGATATGTATGATTTTTCTTGACCAACTCGTATGCAGGTGCTCTTAAGAATGCTTCCCGCTTATTACAATCATGTTTGTGCCTTCGAGAACACTCTCGTTACCAAATTCTTTGGCCTTCACTGTGTGAAGATGATTGGACCGGCTCAAAAGAAGGTAATATTTGCGTTACGATTTTCCAGCACTTGCCTGGCCATTATTGCACTTCACGCCTTCAATGCATAAGGACTAATGTGCATTGTGCAGGTGAGGTTCGTTATCATGGGGAACCTGTTCTGCACCGAGTATGTCATCCATAGACGCTACGACTTGAAAGGATCTTCTCTCGGGCGCTTGACTGATATTCCCGCTGCAGAAATTGATTCTACTACAACCCTCAAGGACCTCGATCTCAATTTTATGTTCCGGCTTCAGAAGGTGTGGTTCCAAGAGTTCTGCAGGTGAAACTTGCATCTCTTTCTCTCTTTTAGTTGATAAATGTTAAGAATCCAAAATTGATAAAATAAGAGAGAAAATATGGGTTTATAAGGCTATGGGTTAGACTAGCTAATTGGCTGAATTCAATCTTTTAGTGTGGTTGGTCAATATGCATTATAGTTATAACAATATGAACTCAATATCCTCGTTTTCACGAGTCATATCATCATTTGAGTTCCCATATTTCTTTACCTTTCGCCTCGTGCTGTATGCAGGCAAGTGGATCACGACAGCGATTTCCTCGAACAGGAGAGGATCATGGATTATAGTCTCTTGGTTGGTATTCACTTTCGAGAAGTTTCACAATCCGGAGAGCCGGTCATCTCTGGTTCTCGAACTTCTGGTGTTCATACGCCTTTTGCAGCGAATGGAGACTTGGAAGGCGAAAACACAACGACCACCCCTACAATTTCCCGAGCAGACAAGGATCTCCTCGATGATCCTTCCAGGTATAATGCACGTAGACCAAACCATGCTAAAATACTGAATCCAATCAATTAACCAGTCTCTCGACTTGACAGATGGGTGTCACTGAGACTAGGCGTGAACATGGCAGCAAAGGCGGAATTAACAGCGAGGAGAAGCAACTCCGACGTGCATCAAACAGAACCAACAGGACAGTACTACGATGTCATTCTCGTCTTCGGGATTATAGACATCCTGCAAGACTACGACATAAGCAAGAAGCTTGAGCACGCATATAAGGCCTTCCAATACGACGCTACTTCCATCTCTGCTGTTGATCCGAGGCAGTACTCACAGCGCTTCCGAAACTTCATATCCAAAGTTTTTGCAGAAGACAGCTGAAGGTACTTTCCCCACTGTTACTACACTGGCAATCTTAGTTGTTTAATGACGAACGAACAAAAACAAAAAAAACAAACAATTTTGTATCATTAGCGAGCTTGATCCCATAGCGCGGTTTAGTGGCATTGCAAGATTTTGTTTGTTTGTGTTTCATGTTGCAGAACTGTAAAACAGTAGTATACATACACAAGTCAGCAACACATATAGGTTACAAATTTGTACACTGAGAATATTGTAACACTTAAGGTTGGTGCTATTGTACATGAAAAAATAGAAGGGAATTTGAAACTTGGAGGTCTTTGCTAGAATCTTGATGCCCCAATTGTTGATACTTGATAGGATTGTTAGATTTGGGTTGTTTGGGTAGTTATGAATAGGTAGCCTTGCCTTTCATCGGGATAATGTAGTTGACCTGGTCGGTCGTGTATAAGTTCGTATTAAGTTATGCGTATTTTAGATATTTAGTACTTTTTTTTTTCTTTGTAAAAATATTGATGAGGCTATACAACAAGAACGATTGCATGTAATCCAAATTCCGACTAGGTTTTGGCCGGCAAACCGTCCCCAAACCAAGCATGGTCAAACATGTCAACTCCGCTACTATTACTCCAATGATCACATTAATATCCAACACAACCAATCAACCATAACCAACCTTACCACTAGTTGAACGTGGTCATGTCAGTCTCATCGACAAAATTTCAACACTACACTCCTTGCGGGAAGCCACAATTCTTAAAAAGTTAATAAAATAAATAAATACATAGGATGACGAGAAAAATATGTAGTCACTATTTGAAACTGATCTTATACGATGAGTTCAATTGAAAGGATATTAATTTTTTAGTACCAAAATAATGCTCTATCCATTTAATAATTTCTTTTGGGACAATTTATGTGCATATAAATTATAAATAAACTTAAGTCAACAGTCAAAATTGATAGGCAAGAATTGGTCAGATTGGTCGTGGACGTGGTCGACCGTTAAACAAAGAAGAAAGGTCTTCCCCTCACCATTAACTCTACCGGCCCACGCACATAGAGAGGACAAATTATTGCATGCACCATGGTCCATACAGCTGTGTGAATCACAAATAAAAAGTACATTATTTTTATACTGAAAGTACATTATTTTTTTACTGTAGATACATTATTTGACAGTATATATCAAATAATGTACCTTCAGTACAAAAATAATGTACCCTAAAATAATGTACCTACAGTATAAAAATAATGTACCTTCAATACAAAAATAATATACTTTTTATTTTTGATGTGGACCATGGTCCATACAATAATGATTGCATAGAGAGAAGGGGCACCCTTTGTTTCCATTATTATTATTATTATTATTATTATTATTATTATTATTATTTTGTAGCACGAACAATCACTGATATCATCTCATTCTTTTGTTTTGATTTTGAAAAGATAAATTGTATCAAGTTGATTTTAATTTATGTAACAAATTCAAGGAAAATTATGCGGTATCTACTTAGATAACTTTGTTCGTGATAAATATTTATATATATATATTAATTAGTAATATCAACATTAATGAACACTTTAATTTTTAGGGGTGAAAGCATTGGTCCATCTTTTATTGACGATTTTGATTTCTCGATCGGTTAATGGAGGCTTTAGTGGTATAAAATTGTAGATTATAATTTATGATATGCACCATAACAAATGGATTGTTGGTTTCATAGTGAACATCGGACACACATATAGATTCATGGCTGAATTATGGGGTTTTCGTGAAGATTTGATTATTGTTAGAAACCATGGATTCTCTCATGTCATTGCTGAATCAGACTCTGAGGCCATGGTAAAGGTGCTAGAGAAGGATACTGACTGTGGTGATTTTGAGTCCACGCTAGTAGCTAACTGCAAGTCCCTTCTTCGGCAGTTCAAGGTGTTCAGCGTTAGGCACGTGTTCCGGGAAGGAAATAAATGTGCAGACTTTCTAACGAATATCGGGCAACACTCGGCGTGGGGAACATATTTGCTGGATCACCCCCATACGGTTTGAACGATCTTCTGGCTCGTGATGTTGGGGCGTAGCAATAAGTAGAATGCGTTAATTTTTCGAGATTCTTCGGATCCCTTCCTCTCACCAAGAAAAATAAGCATTACTTTTTGTAAACCTTTTGTGTATATAATTTTTTCATATTTCACTATTTCTCTTGTATATTAAAAAACTATTTTTTTATTATTTGATTATATTATGAGTTTAAATTAAAGAATACTAGGTTGAAGACTTATAATAAAGGAAGGTTCGGTGCTATCTAGGCTGTCCCAGTCAGAAGATCAACCCAACAAGATCTTCAAGATTCTCATAGATATGTCTGCTCTGTTCGGATCTTATTTCCCTCGATTTATCCACACTTTTTCAAAGATTATATCTTCACCAAATCTTCTCCAAAATCATTTTATATCTTCTCTCCCAAATCCATCAACAACTCGTATATATTCTTCTGTCTCCTCTTCTCTGTTGTTCACAAACACTCTCTCTCTCTCTCATCTCTCCTCTCTCCTCTCCTCTGTTTCTGTGTTGCACAAAAATGGCGACTTCTTCCTGCTCAGATCTTGGCAAGTTTCATGTCTTGGCTGTTGATGATAGTATTATTGATCGAAAGCTCATCGAGAGGCTCCTCAGAACTTGTTCTTATCAAGGTATTGTGCTTTGCTATCTTTGGATTGTTAGATCTAAATATAGGATAACTATACTGAATAATAATAATCTACGAGAAACCTAATCTCGTAGTAGCGGAAAGCAAAAACAGTATCGATCTTCAGCCATAGTTGATATCTTGTTGTGTTGTCATATTCTGTATCCCATCAATTTCACGGAGTCTGATTGAATAACAATTTCTAGGGTTCTGATGTTTTTTTTGGGAATTTGCAGTGACGGTGGTGGATTCTGGGGTGAAGGCGATGGAGTTTCTGGGAGGGCGGATTGAGGAAGTGAATTTGATCATAACGGATTACAGTATGCCGGGGATGACGGGGTACGAGCTTCTGAGGAAGGTGAAGGGGTGTTCTTCGTTGAAAGATATTCCGGTAGTGATCATGTCGTCGGAGGATGTTCCGGCGAGGATCGACCGGTGTTTGGAGGAAGGGGCGGAGGAGTTTTTCCTGAAGCCGGTGCGGCAGGCGGACGTGAACCGCCTGAGTTCCCATTTGCTGAGACCTAAATCTCCAGAACCTTCGCCCTGCCGGAAAAGGAAGGCGGCGCCGGCGGAGGCGCAACCAACCAGGCCGATAAGAAGAAGAAGATTGATTTGATTTTTAAACTCCGGCCGATAACGGATCGAATTGGATCAATTGGTAGAAGATCTGAGAGAAATTGAAGGAGGATTCGAGATTGAATCATATATGAGATGTAATTAAACACGATCTTCCTTCCTGCTGGAGTTCTGGATCATCAAATTCAGGATTCAGGGCCTGCAATTGAACATAAATATTGCAGATTTGGTATTTGCCGGCGAAGTTCGAGTTTCCGATGACTGTAAACCCGCCGGAACTGCCAAAAGATAAATTTTTGCTGATTTGTTGGTTAAAAACCACAATTTTATACAGATATACATACTTTTTGAAACTTACAAATGGCTTGTACTGCTTAGTTTAGTTGGTAAATGAATACATTTTGACACTTTGCATAGAAATTCAACTGGTTTTAGCAGAAATTCACAAATTAACTAATTAGTTGTTGGATTAGTTTTACATGTTTTTTCATATGTCTCGGCCCATTAAGTTCAACCCAAGTCTCTTGGACTTAGTAAAAATGTCCATCTCTTGTATTCTCACTCGACTCAAATCAAGAAAAGTCAAATCACTAAATTATTCACTTGTTCATACTCAAATTAAGTTCCAAGCCAATTGGTCGAAGAGAAACCAACATACAATTTTAAGAATAAGAAGACTAATAGATAGCTCCAGACCATTACTCCAAGCTAACTAACTGTCTAAATTAATGGCCCAACTAACTTGAATGAGATTCCAACTAACTTGAATGAGATTAATCTCATAATACCATAACGCCAAGCTAACTAATTGTCCGGTCCAAGCCATTTAAATTAATGACCCAACTAACTTGAATGAGATTAACCTCAGTTCCAAGCTAACTAATTGTCCGAGTTAATGAGCCTACTAAAATGGGATTAGCCTCTAGTGCATATATATAATAGAGTAAAGGTAGCTATCATACACTTTTAAAGCAATACTTTTATATTTATTTTTATTTTACATACAATGAAAAGTTAGAAACTATAACTTGCGTCACACCAACGTAATTTTGCAGTGTAAAAGTGGATGAATATCTAAAAGCAATAATTCCAGAAGTGAAAGCCTCAAATGGGAATGAACATATGTGTCACAAGATCAGAGATAAAGAGAGACAACTATACTTTAGGTAAAAAAAAACAAAAACAAAAACAAAATGTTTTATCAATTTGATTATCCCTGTAACTCTGTTTTATCAATAATATATTACTACGTATTAATTTATTAAAACCTGGGAAATTAAATTAGTGTTGGGAGCTGAAAACAGGGAAGCACGTGCACCGGCAATTCCGACGTACGTCCGTGTCGGAGAGTTTATGATTCGATTTGGGGAGTGACGATTACGATTGTCGGAATCTTTCTGGGAACTCGCGACATCAATTATACGATTCCGGCCATTACAAAATGTAAACAATATCTTATTATTTTATAATAATCTGCCAATTCTCAACTACAAACTATAATCAATTGCAGCTATTAGCTGTCAAATATCTTTGCTTCTTTGGCTTGTAAAATGTAAAACCCAGACTAAAGAATATGGGAGTGCATGTTAAATGGTAAATTTGTCATTTTTTTTGAAATATCTAAGATATCATAAGATTATAATAATAGTAATACTATTATTTTTCTCTCAGTCTTAATTTTACCTTATGATGTTAATTTATAAGTAACAATAAAATTAGTACTGTAAATTATCTAATCTCACTCTACATTAACAATTAAATATACTAAGTAATCAAAAAATAATAATTATATATCTATGTAGATAGCATCACTCTTCAGCTGAGATCATTCAAAGATAATTGTGATTTGTGAAGTATTGGTGGGGAAAAAATCTTTGATATTATATTTTATGATTCCCAAATATCTTTCCATTCTAAAACTGCAAGAAAAATCCATTATTTAATTAACATGCATGCAAAGCAAGTACGTACTTCAAATCGCTCTTAATAAATCTATATTTCTAAAACGAATTTAGGATTCCATAAGCAAGTTGCTTATAAATAAAGCAATAAATGGATTTAATTTAGTTATAAAATAATCAATCAAAATAAATAATTAATAAAATCAGATTCACATATATTCATGGGATTCGTCGGCGTTGAATGGATAGTCCTGCCCTTAGCCTCATCCAAAGAGCCAAAGGCCACAACAGGAATCAAGGAACATATTGAGGAATATGTATATAAAAGTATATATATAAAACCCAAAAAATAATTCCGATATTTATATTATTGATAACGCTTTCTAATGATATCTCGTACATATAGTAAGTATTGTTGAGAATTATTGAAAACGATTTTAATAGCATCTAATGAAATTACGTATAATATATATAGTACTTCAAAGTTTGTGATTGACTAAGGATGTTAGGAAAATCGACTTGAACATGCGGTCCAAGTTAAACTAACATATATTTGTGGCAATATTGAGTTAACTAGTTGTAGCGTATGTTAGACATGATGTGCCATTTGTTTGACCTACGCCACGGCTTGATCTCTCCCACCTCTTTTGTTTCTGTTACGTCAAAAGTAGCTCCTTTAGCTTCAGCATTAGGCAACTCGAGTTGTCTTTATCCACCATCTAGAACGTGTCTTGCTAGAGTCGTCATTTCAGTAATAGTAGCTAGTAGGCTCGAATATAAATGGATCTAGCCTCTCTTGTATTAGGATACATGATTACACCGAATATGATTGACAGTTTGACACTGGTATTGACGGGTGAATTAATAATATATGTATATAAATTAATAAGAAAAGTGGGATTGGTTGTGAGCAGGGCAGGGCAGGGCAGGCCATCTGAATGAAACGGATTGTGAAGATCGAAAATGTGGTCTGATATCTTGGATCAAATTCTGCTATCTCCCATTCTCCCAACTGTCAGAATCTTTGAAAATGATCATCGTATCCCCCTCCCATTCCTGCTTCCCATGTTACCATATACCCATATATCTTTCACACCATATTATATACTATATTATGATATGATCTCCCTCTGCTCGTACGGATCATCATCATATCATCTGTCATAATCTTTTGTGTATATATATATACAGTACAGTTATATATATAGAGGTGCCTTAGCTTTCATGTGGCCTGCAATGGCATCAGAACATGGCTGCATCTTCATCTCTCCAATCCTCTTTCTCTTATGACTTCATCTGAAATTAAACAATTATATTCTGATCTTAAACCATTCACCAAAGCAAGCAAGCTTTCTGGCCATGGCGGCAGCGGTGGCGGCGGCTACTCATGCATCGGAATCAAGATTTCACGTTCTGGCCGTCGATGATAACCTCGTGGACAGAAAGTTGATCGAAAGGCTTCTCACCACTTGTTCTTACCAAGGTACCAGTTTTCTTGGCTGTTGTGGAATTTTTTTGAGAATTATGAACATTAATCCGGGACTCAATTAGTTCCTGAGTAGCAAATCATGTCTTAGGACATAGAATTGAGTCTCAGCAGTTGCATTGTGGAAATTCCACCCCTCATTTTCTTGGCCGTTGTAATGACCGAGACACATTTATTAATAAATCCTGCCTTGTAATCCTAACAAAAAATTAAAACAAATTAAATTTTTGTCCATAATTGATCAGCTTAAACAAAAGTGGTCAATAGGTTACTTTTAGGAGTCAAACTTGTAACCTTATAATTTGAGTTGTTCTGAGTTACTTGTGATTTATCCCTCCACAATTCTACTGGATGACCAGGAATTTTTCTTTTGTGAACAAGATTTTAATTTAATTTGCTGTATTTGTTTGGATAGTTACTGCAGTGGATTCTGGGAACAAGGCGCTGGAGTTTCTTGGGCTATTGGAAGATTCCGTGACGGCTCTGAACTCCGACCCCCACGTACGGCCCATCGGAGTAATAATTAACCACCGTTAGACATAAACTATGTCTGTTAACTAACGTTGTCTATGACCTGCAGGAAGTGGAAGTGGATTTGATCATCACAGACTACTGGATGCCGGGGATGACGGGGTACGATCTGCTGAGAAAAGTGAAGGAATGCCGGAGAGACATTCCGGTGGTTATAATGTCGTCGGAGAACGAAGCGTCGAGGATCAACATGTGCTTGGAAGAAGGCGCGCAGGAGTTTCTGGTGAAGCCCGTCCGGCAATCTGACGTCACCAATCTGATCAAGCCGCGCGCGTTTGTGAAAGGCGGCGACGATAACGGCGTTGTTTCGCCGGTGTATTGTTCAGGCGTCGATGATAATCGGCATGGAACGGCGACGGCGACGGAAACTGTTATCTCCCCGCCGGCGGAGCGATAAATAATTATTGATTTTTTTTTAGTGTGTTCCTAGAAAATTAAAGAATGGTTGAAATAAAAGTTTGAGATTTCTAACTTTTTGGCTTTCGTTCCTGAATCGAATACAAATTTATTAACCCAAGAACCTATTTATAAATTAAATCTAATTAATTTTGTTTTAAGCTCTATACGAAAAGATAATGATGATATATAGATTATGATTTATGACAGGTGAATCTCTATGCAATGTAATCACTCTCCATTAGACTAATACAAGACTTCAAAATATCTATTAGACTAACACTAGAGTTCAAAGTGTCCATTAGATTAACAAGAGACTCCAAAATATGAAAGAGGGAAGATGAAAAGTGGGAGGAAAAAAGAAAAAACAAAACCAAATTATGACAAGAAAGAAAAAGAAATTTTTTAAAAAAATTATTTTATGCACAAAGCTGGCACGTGCACTGAGGTTGTTGTTTTTTCAATTTATTCCCAATTACTGAGGCCCAAAAAAAAAAAAGCTTGCAAAAATAGAAATGCCGCCCCAAAAAACCCTCATTCCCATTAGTTAGAGCATCTCTACCAATGGTTATTTAGGGGATATTGAAATAGTGTGAGGTGGGGTGGAAGGAAGAGAAGGAAGAGAAAATGGAGAGAGAGAAAATGGAGAGAATGAAAATGGTTCTCCTACAAAATGGGGGTGATTGGAACAATGTAATTGCAGAGGGGAAAGAAGAAGCATCTCTGTTGTGCGCGTACAGCAAGTGCCCAGCGGCCGTCTGCAGTCCTGACGGCTTGTTTAATTTTTATTTTTTATTTTTAAATCATTTTTGTTTTATTTTTTTCTCTCATCTAATTTTCTCTTTCCTAATCACACGTATTACAAATACTCATAAAAAATCGTGAAATAACTCCACTAATAAAAAAGTTAAAACCGATCACCAATTGTTTTTGTTCTAAAATAATAATAATAATAATAATAATTAATAAAATAAAAAATAATAAAAATAAAAACCTCAATAACCATTGATGGGATGCCCTACCTCATAGCTCTATTTTCTCTCTGCTTCTTTGGTGGCTTCGTTTTTTCGCAATGAAAGACCTCTATGAATGACTAAAAATGCTTGAAAAGGTTCATTTTTTAAGTTAGATACTAATTTTTTAGTATGTCGAGTTGGGTCCGTAAGATTATTATTATTATTATTATTATTATTATTATTATTATTATTATTATTATTATTATTATTAAAAATTGAAGATGAAAATAAAAATTTGCTCACCAATCCTTGCCAAAGCAAATCTATGCCAATAATTAATACATTGTGTGATTCTATATATCATTATTGATAACCAATATATATCATTATTAATAACCAAATAAGGAATTATGGATTGGGTACATGCACCTTAACCTCGATACTTAATATACTTGTTAGAAATCTTGTAGTTTAATTGCATAAGTTTAATTACATGTATTTAATTTTAATTCTTTAATTATATACTCTCTTTGTTTTATTTATATGACTTGAATCTTCATCATATAAATATAAAATGAGACGAAAAGCGTAATATGTTATTATTTAAAGAGTTAATTTTTTGTGGCAGGCTAAAAATTTGGTGAGCCTTGCGGACCAACGGATGAGCTAGCTTAAAATAATTTTTAAAAATTAAAAAGAAAAATCACTTATATTAATTTATATTTATATTATATACATTATTATAAATAATACTGTATAATATGATTTAAAAAGTATGAATAATTTATAAATATTTGAATGTAAAACGAGTTACAACTTATACAATTTAAAAAAGTTTAATTAATTTTTTAATATTAATCAGCTCACGATATTTCTTATTGTGAAATTTTTTTTTAATCCAAACGCCTTACAGGTCAGGACTAACACACGGGCCTCAACTCACTTTAACCGCAAATTTTACTATAGACTGCGGTCCACAATGCATGATAGTCCATGCATCAAAACGACTTCGTTTTGATTAATGAAAAGAAACGGCTCCATTCTGCGCTGTTAACTCTGTGTGTATAACATATTCAGTTTCATTTTAAATACACTGCAATTCCCTTTCAACACAACTACAGTTTTTTTCGATATAACTATAGTTCTATTCGACATTATACATTCAAATATATGAAACTGTTACTCAGTTTCCTTTCAACACAATTACAAACTTACAGTTTCTTTTATAATACACTGCAACTTCCTTTCAACACAACTACAATATCATTTCGATATAACTACAGTTTCATTGGACAATATACACTCAAATTGTTCTGTTTCATTTTATATACACTGTTGTTTACTTTCAACACAAGTACAGCTTCATTTTGATATAACTACATTTTTATTTGATAATATAAAAACAAATGTAAGACAGTATCATTTGAGATAAACTGTAGTTTCATTTACATATCTCCATTAAGACTTGACGACAGTCGTAAAGTAAAAAAAACGGTGTCGTTTTTGAACCATGGTCCACGTTATAACAATTGCACTTTAACACCCTTATTTTGTTATGATACCGATAAGTACCCATATCCACACTATTTTTTTTATTTTTTTTGGTGAAACCCATATCCACACTATTGATACTTTATTAACATAAAAAGAAAATAGAAAATTGTTTCTTTAAAACTTATAGACAATATTAAAATTTTATGATATCTTACTGAAAATAAAAATAGATATATATGGGTGTTGTTACGTTGTATGTATATGAGCCTAATCACGGACCAAAACAATAACGGCTTTTCCTTTTCCCGCAACCGAATAATAATTTTCGAATTTTTATTTTCTTTTTACGGCTTTCTTTCCCCAGAATAACACGAACAAAACCATCTTTCTTCTTCGCCTTCTCATTTCACCTTTCTTCATAATCGTATCTTGCGATTCTCTCCGTGCAATAGGCTCCGTATATTCCACCGTCGCCGCCGCCGTCGCCGTCGTCTCCGTAATCTGACATCCTGCCGTCGTGATCGTGCGGGGAACGGTTGAGTTTGTGGTTTTTAAGAGGAATTGTGCAATTTGATGGCTTGGAGGGAGAATGAGTTTCATAAGAATCCGAAGATGAAGAGCGGATCGTATTTCAATCGGTCGATGACGGTGTACCATGGCCGGACCACCTCGCCTGACGCATTTGGCTTTGGTAAGAAGCCTCCGGTGGAACGGATGGGATCCATCAAGCATCTGAACACCTTCGAGTCTATGGTGTCCGTGGCCGGGAATTCGTTCTCGGGGAAGGTGAAGAAGCTCTGCTCGATCTTCGACTCGCAGAAATTTGCGCGCGGATTGTGGCAATCGCTGTCTCCGACCTCGAAATCCTCGGTTTCGGAATTCGGCGATTCTCTGCTCCGGCTGCCGGGAACGGAGGACAGAGTGGTGGTGTACTTCACGAGCCTCCGCGGAATCCGCCGGACGTTCGAGGATTGCTACACCGCGAGGATGATCCTCAAGGGATTCCGAGTGGACGTGGACGAACGCGACGTTTCCATGGACAATGCGTACAAGATGGAGCTGCAGAACGTATTAGGGCAAAAGAGCGTGCCTCTGCCTCAGATTTTCATCAAAGGAAAGCACATCGGCGGCGCCGAAGTGATCAAGCAATTAAACGAAGTCGGCGAGCTCCCCAAATTGCTCCGCGGACTCCCCACCCGACCTCCCGGCTACGTCTGCGAAGGCTGCGGCGATGTACGCTTCGTTCCTTGCACGCACTGCGACGGCAGCAGGAAATTCTTCGACGAGGACGACGGACAGGTGAGAAGGTGCCCCGTCTGCAACGAGAACGGCCTAATTCGCTGCGATTACTGCTGTGATTGACTACTGCATAAAATTTGGAGATGGATTAAGGTATCTCACTCATGGTGAGATACTAAAGGTTTTAGTATATATGTGTATATTTCTTGTGAAGGTTGCATCTGCAGGATCCTCTGTGCAGCTTATGGCCATTTCAAAACTCCATTGAAGATAATAAATCACAGTTTTTTAATGCTTACTTTGTATATATATATATTCATTATTTTTTCTGCTGTATATATTGTTACTACTCTGATTTTCTTCTGATGACTATAATGAAGTTCTGTCTGCTACCTGATGATCTCTGTCTGCCTTTACAAGATTTGGATTGTTTTTACAATTGCCTGTAGAATTGTGTCCATTGTGGCAATGCAGAAGGCTAAAGATAACAGGTATCTCAGAATGTGTATTTGCAGAGAGGAGGTTCAGGGTAGTTGTTGCATTGGGGGATAAGTTGATATGAGGGTTGCTAATGCAACTGTAAAGGCTGGGGATGTATGTGTAGATCTAGCTTGTCAAAGCTGATTTCTGTCACACCATCATTTCATGGCCTATGAAGTAATGAAAATATTACTTGGACTCAGAAGTTATATTCACTACTTTTACTCCTCACACAAAAGTTTGATGTTGACACTTTCCTTGGGACCCCACTGAATGAAGATAACCTTATCATATCTTGCCTCGTCAGAGAATAAGAGTGATAGAGTAGAAAATAGAAGTCCATGTAGTAGAACTCCTGAAATATTATATGCTTTGCATCACTGTACTTGTTTCATTCTGAAGCTTGTATTGGTACATTTTGGTAAGATTTCGACATGTATATGAGCAGCAGATTTAATAATTTACGTGGACAACTCCAACTGAATTGATTAAATAGTCCGCTTAACGTCGAAATTCAACTTTAGGAGCTGCATATTGTTATTGTTATTATTATTATTATTCTTTTTCTTTTTATTTTAATTCGAGCTGGTTAGCAGTGAACTACTTAAGCCAGCTCTTTGTTCGGTTAGGTTTGGACTTATTATGGGATTTCTTCATGTTGTGTCTCCATTGATGAATGCTAGTCATAGCCCAATTTAATTTAACATGTAGTAATGTGATATTTTGATTAATTAATTGTCACATTTGATTCACTCTTTCAAATATCATCCCGAGTGTATCCACGATTTACTCTGTTTCGTTATGATGTTTTAGGACTTCCCCAATAAGGGAGATTTTATATGATTATTGCAAGTGGGAGTGCATAAGTGGAGGAGAGAGATGTAAGATAGATAAGAAGTGAGAGTATTGCAAAAGCTAGATTTTTATTTTTTATTTTTTAGAATTTGTGGGTCCCACTAAAACAAAAAACAACTCTTTTCAAACGCATTAGCTTCACTTTGTGTATTACACGGCCCGTTGGGCCCATTTAATTGCAATTTTTTAATTTTATATATTAGTTTTTCTTTTATTTTTTTCGTTTTTTCTTCCCTCTCATATTTTCATTCTTAATTACACCTGCAAAATTTTCACACTATTGAGATGCTGTTATAAAGTTCTTAATTTTCAAAAAGAATAAAAATTGTGTTTGCAAAAAAAAAGAAGAAGAATAAATTGTCACATAAATGGAATTACTCAATAGTTCAAACAGTTTTTTCCACTAATAACAACCCCTAGTAGTGGCCTACAGGAATAATCTTTTTTCCTTAGTTTTAGGTTCTCTTTTAATGTCCGCCGCACTGCTACTACAAAAAGCAAAAGCACACTCGCTGCTTCTCTCACTATAAACTGCGCCTGTTGATGACTCTCTCTGCTTAAGCTCTGAAGCTCAGGAAGGAGAAGAAGAAGAGATGTCGTCGTTTTCATCATCAGTTTCCGCACAGGCTATGGAGTCTCTGATTCTCCAGCTCCACGACATCTCCGCCGTCAAGTTCGGCGAGTTCAAGCTCAAATCCGGCATCCTTTCCCCCATCTACATCGACCTCCGCCTCATCGTCTCTTATCCTTCGCTCCTCCGCCAGATTTCGCAGACGCTCACCGCCATCATCCCTGCCTCCGCCTCCGCCTATGACCTCGTCTGCGGCGTTCCGTACACCGCCCTTCCCATCGCCACCTGTATTTCCACAGAGAACAATGTTCCTATGCTCATGCGCCGTAAGGAGGTCAAGGACTACGGTACCGCCAAGGCGATTGAAGGCGCCTTCAGCTCCGGCCAGGTCTGCCTCATCATCGAGGACCTCGTCACCAGCGGCGCCTCCGTTCTCGAGACCGCCGCGCCTCTCCGCGCCGCTGGCCTCAAGGTTACCGACGCAGTCGTCATGATTGACAGGTCTCCTCTCGGCTCTCGCTCGCTGTTCTATTGTTTTTCAAACTAGCTGATCACTGATTAATTATTGTATGTAGATATGCCTGTGTGTTACGTGCTTATTTGGCGTTTTTGGTATATAATTGAGAAATGCATCACTGTTTCAACTAAGTCTAATACAGCATAATGAATTCCTTCAATGTTCATTTTGATTGACAAATTATTTTGTTTTTGGATTGGAACTAATTTGGACAGGGAACTAAGTCTAATACAGCATAATGAATTTCTTCAATTTTTCACTTTGATTGACAAATTATTTTGTTTTTGGATTGGAACTAATTTTGATAGGGAACAAGGAGGTAGGGAGAATTTGGCTGAGAATGGAATTAGGCTGCATGCCATGGTGAAGTTGACTGAGATGGTGAGGATATTGAAGGAGAAAGGAAGAGTGTCAGAGGAGACTGAGAAAATGGTGATGAAGTTCTTGGAGGAGAACAGGAAAGTGGCTGTACCAGTGCCAAAGGTAGAGACAAAGGTTAAGGCCAGGGTGCCATTTGGGGAGAGGGCTAAGATAGCGAAAAACCCTACAGGGAAGAGGCTATTTGAGATAATGGTGCAGAAGGAAACTAACTTGTGTTTGTCTGCTGATGTCTCTACTGCAGCTGCATTGCTTGATATTGCTGAAAAGGTGAGAAAATAAAATGGAATGAGTTTTCGAAAGAAAAAAAAAATGGGAGTGTTTAATTTTAGAAGTTAATTTGTATAGATTTTCATGAAAAGCAGAAAAGTGGTTTGTTCTTTGCCTGCTCAGTTATTGGCTGGTATTCGTCAGTTCATATTTCTGATTTATAATGTTATTTTAGTTCTTGTCACGGTGGAAATATTTTGAATGTCATCTCATCTTTTCTCAGGTTGGGCCAGAAATTTGCATGTTGAAAACCCATGTTGACATATTGCCAGATTTCACCCCAGATTTTGGTTCTAAACTTCGATCTGTAAGTTGGATTAGATAATGTAGTAGTGTTGATTATTATTTACTGAATCTCCATGATTCAACTCCATCATGTGTACTACATAACTTGAAGATGCTCATTAATTTTGTTAAATGTTTTCTTTTGGTGTATGCAAACTTATTCATGACTGCAGGTTGTATTAATAGATCTTAGGATTTATAATGTGGGTCCTTGAATTGTATTTCAACCTGTGGCTTCTATTTTTCCCTTGCTCAAGATTCTTAAAGATGATGGGATCCCTTTATAAATATCATATCCCGTCTAGTGAATTTTGTTGCTTGTAAATCCATCATGTAGAGATTTATTTACTGAACATATTATTGAATATTTTACCTATGTAGATTGCAGAAAAGCATAATTTCTTAATCTTTGAAGATCGCAAGTTTGCTGACATTGGCAACACAGTCACGATGCAATATGAAGGGTGAGAGAATAAATTTCTCTGTAGTGTGTCTTAAGCTTCTCCTGTTCCCTTCAACAATTTATGCCTGAACGGTTTAACTGTATTCTTTGTAGTGGTATCTTCCGTATATTGGATTGGGCAGACATAGTAAACGCCCATATTATCCCTGGTCCAGGAATAGTGGATGGGCTGAAACTAAAGGTTACTTTCTTCTATACATATATATTTTTTGCTCGTTTCAGAATTCATATCTGATTTGTGCCTTATGCTGATCATAGGGTTTGCCCCGTGGTAGAGGCCTACTGCTGCTCGCTGAAATGAGTTCCGCTGGTAATCTTGCAAAGGGAGATTATACAGCTGCAGCTGCAAAAATTGCTGAGGATCATTCAGATTTTGTGATTGGCTTCATCTCTGTCAATCCTGCATCATGGCCCAGTCCTGGAAATCCAGGTTTGATTCACGCAACTCCTGGTGTGCAGCTCGTGAAAGGTGGAGATTCTCTTGGCCAGCAATACAACACCCCGCATTCTGTAAGTCTATGCACCCGCCTTAGAATTTAATGAATTTCAACAATGATCATGTCGTATATATTGCTTCCTCGCACTAATGAAATGCGGATATGATCCTTGCTTTTCGTTTCAGGTCATTTCTGAGCGAGGCAGCGACATAATAATCGTTGGTCGTGGGATCATAAAGGCCGCCAACCCCTTAGAGGCAGCTCGTGAATACAGGCTCCAAGGATGGGATGCATATTTGTCTAACTGTAAATGAGAATGGATATGCTGCTGTCTTAACCTATCCTTTTCTTCCTTATTTCTTGTCTTGATTCTCAAGTGTCAGTTGCCTAACCTTTGAAGCCATCTTTGAATAAATTTAGAAAACCAGACATGTAATATTATTACCATTTGGTTTGATGTCAAATGGAGGATTTTCTATACAATTTAATGAATGAATGATCTATGAAATTAGATGCATTTTTGGGTTTTTTCCAGTTTGAATCTTCATCAAAAGAAACACATTTAGTCCCAAGGGCATTCAAGCACTTGAATCATAACTGAGTAAATTCAAACACTATATTGCTTAACCAGGCAGCTTGGGCTGTCATGTATTTTGTGGACAAGCAAACAGAATTTGCTTCTGAAAGTTCAAAAAATACAAGACCAGAAAGTTTCATTGAGCAACAAATGAACAAATTCTATCCTAGGATTGAAAGCATTTGTCTAGATTCTAGAGATGACACAATCACTACTGTTCTTTCCATATCCTACCGGTGACTCTGAGCTTCAATTCTTTGCGATCTCCACCGGAGAAGAAGAGGGCCATGTTGCGTTGAATGATGAGGCCATCGAAACTGTCACGAACCTTCCGGTGACTGTCCCTTATACTTCTCGGCACGCCTTGCCAAACCATCTTTCTCCCGTTCCCTCCAACCTCGAGACTATAGCTATAGTTTTTAGCCTCGTTGTCATCTCCCATGAACCTCAAGAATGCTATGTAAACTGGCGCCATCCCTAACTGAAATGCTTCAAAATGCAGACAGAAGTACTGCCCAAAGCAACTGAAAACCTGACAAGTAATAGCGCATAAATCATTTCAGAAATCGAACAAAATAAAAAAGCTTAAGTAGGCTCTAGTCTATGTCTCAAACTGTGTAGGGTACACACGTGGTTATGTTAGGCCAATTATCAAAGTTATCACTGCATCTTACTTTTAAGATATGTTTCTACCGCTTGAACCATAACCTAAAGAGAATCAATTGAAACAGGAAAACAATGTTTACCGTGAGCATCCACGTGGCATTCTCAACCTCGTGTGGATTTGATTTGACATAGCGATGGTTGAAAGTACTCCCGGCGTGCATATCAACCTTGTGGTCATCTTTCAAGTGATTTACCAAGTAGGGAGTGTCACCAATCACCGAACATTCTGATCCTGCATAGGGACAATTATAGGGTCTGAACGCACATTGGGACTCGTGCTTCAGCTTGCTATAATACGGATAGATTCCCACGCACCCAAAGCTCTGATATTTACAGGGGAGCTCAAGAGAAGCAGCAACCTTCTCCAAAGCGAGACATCTAATATTGCCAAGCTCATGCCTGCAAGTTGGGCAGCGGTTGTGTACCCTAGGTTTGCATCCCGAACATAACGTATGACCATTGGAACACTAAAAAAGAATAGAAGATTTACGGCATTAATGTTGGAGGAAAAGAATGGAAGCAGCAAAAATAAAGAACACAAGGGCATTCTATCACGTAGAAGATGTCAAGATAATGATGAAAACGAAAATATTTCCCAGTAACAAACAATAGTTTCAAGAACCAGCTTCCTTTTGTATTTCAAATATAATCGTTTAGGATTCATAAGTTAGTAATAAATCAAAATGGAAACTCCAAAAAGAAATACGTGCCTGATGAATCGGTGGATACATAGCATTTAGGCACACTGGGCATTCCAATAGCTCACGCACACTACTAGAGACTGCTGTATTAGGCTTTAAAGAATTCGGGGTGGTCTCATTAACATGTTCCCCCACATCCATCATGTCTTTAGTTTGTGGAGGAGAATCAATGACCTCAGAGTTACTTCGCAAGTCATCGAAATAAAGACTTCCAGTTGCCATAGCTAATATGAGAGTGGTCGGTCCTGCACATACCACCCCCGTATCAGTCAAATGCAACAATATAATCGCTCATCTTGAGAGCTAGCTATTGAGATCCCCCTAGACGTTTAAACGAAAGAACAGAAATGTGACACTGAACATGACAACATTAATATGAAAGACTATCTATTCTGACCAAAAAAAATCAAGAAACCAACACTTATAGGCAAATTAAGACATCCGTTTTACTTCACCATTTGTAGCATTTTGCAAACAGCAAACTATTCTCCTATCAACCCAAAAAAAAAAAGCAAATTTTTTTTCCTGTTTCATAGGTGAGAATCAATTTTAGTGTACCTAAGAGCTTAAATTTCCAGTTTCTATGAGGAAAAGTAAACAAAATACAGAGCTTCAAGGAGAATATGTTGAGCAGTTTCTATCAATCAGGTCTCCACTCCCTCCAAATCCTCAGTCTAATAGAAAGATCAAAGAATCAAAGCAGGCAACACAAATAAATCACAAAACCAAAACTACCCATTACCAAATTTTGTCAAAAATAGCCATAAAACAGTGAGTGAAATCATACCAAGATTCAAAATACACAGACAGCAGATCTACACCACTCAGTTACCATCACCAATTAGAGACAAAACCAGCATTCAATAAGATCATCCCCAAATATCCCAACACAAAAAAGTTCCAATCTTTAGTTGAGAAATCAGAAATGGTCCACCTTCAACCATTGGAACAAGGAGAATAAGGGGAAACTACCTGATATTCAACTGGTAGGTGGGTAGTGGGTAGGGTGGGTGAGTTCGTTCTCAATAACCCATCATCAAAACAGAAAAGAAACCCTAAAAAAACAACACCCTTGGAGCTATATCAGCACATCCAATCTCCTTTGAACTCCAAACAAAAATCAAAACAGAAATGCCTCAACAATAATAAGCAAGCATAACAATCAAGGAGGAAGAAAAGATGGTGGCAATGAAGAATATGATTTTTGTTGTGGCGCTGTACGGTTGCGAGGATAAGTATTGAAAGAAGAGAGAAATGGGGGATTTCAATTTTCAAACTAAAGCCGTTAGGAGAGAGAGAGAGGAGAGGAGAGTGGAGCCATGGGGTTCTCGAGTGAATACAAAAATGCATCCAATTTGAAGAAAACAAAGCAGGATGGGAGCCGGGTTGGGGCCCCACTGGTTTGAATGGAAAAACTGAGGGCAACAAACGGCGATTAGACACCACCGTCCGCCGCGGTGGCCGCCAAATGGGTTTGGTTAAAGGGAAACAGACACTATGCTGTCGTCATTTCATCCAATTTTGCATAAACAAACTCATACATTCACCATATTCATGTGCTTACTATTTTAATGCATTTAAATATCTTTGATTTCAAGTAGTTTGGTTGACATGAATAGTCGTGCATTCTTTCAGTGCAAATGAAGATGAGTCTTCTATAGTTAAGATCTATTCATAATATTTTTTGGTGTTCTAACCTAGAAATGTAAACAAGTCGAGCCAAGTTCGATGAATAATAGGTGAATTCGAGCTCAAACTAGAAATTTGAAACTCGAGCTCTGCTCGGTTACAAAAAGAGTCCGCTCGAGCTTGATGTTGATCGAGCTCAAGACGAGCTTTGACCGAGTGGCTCGACTCATATATATATATATCGATGAGCCACGAGCCTCGATTCGATTGTGAAATAAGCCAGTTCGGGTACGATTCAGTTCGAAATTGACCAAGCGACTCAGTTCATTTACACTCTTAAATCTAACTTACTGGTCAAAATCGAACTCATGACCTTTAAGTACCCCACCCACTTTATTTCATGATTTAAAATATAATATATTTAACATTAAAATAAAATGTATGTGATATCCTTTCATTAAAAAATGTATGTGATATTACGATTGATACAACTTATAAACACAAATTAATTGAAAATTTCATAAAATAGTTATTACAAAAATAAATATTACAAGATAAGTTTTAACAATTACATGGCAAATATATGGTGATCATAAATTCGATACATACTTCAATTTTAGCCAAACTTATCATCTCTTAACTCAAATAGTCTTGAAATAGGTGACCGATTGAATGAGCACTACTCTCGTGTCTAAAAATCACTAATTTAATTTTTAAATATGATTTATTATTTACATTTCTTGTGTAATTTGTGATGCATAAACCCTAAATTAACCCGAATAATTTGAAACCGATCTTAAAGAGGCCCGGTCCGAGCTTACCACTACGGGCCTACTGCAAAACCCAACGTTAACCCGAATTCAATCTGAATGACCCGCAAAACAACCCATTTGACAGTGAAATTAGCTTCCATTGCAAAGGCAAGAGTTTTACTCGACAAAACCCCAGCGAGAAGAGCTCACGGCGCGAATACACAGCAAGGTAGAGACGACGACGACGCGAGCAAATTAGATTCCGATTCCAAGTTCACTCAGTCATTCCCGCTACCATGCCGGACGTTGCCCTAGTTAACGACTTCATCATCAAGCTGAAGAAACGGTATCGATTTCTCTGCTTTTTCCGCGATTCTTCCATGAATTATATTGTTAATGTTCATCCCTAGCCTTTACTCGTTTCTGTGATAACAGTAAAATTGAAGGATCCAAAGCAACCGCCAAGCTCACGGCGGAGCTGCTTCGCTCCTTCATTTCACAGCAGAGGCTTCCGCATACTAACCAGGCCGGAGCTCTCATCGATGCCGTTAACGCTGTCGGGGAGAAATTAATTGCTGCCAATCCCGTAGGTATGCACTAACTTGTTTTTATCTTCTGCACTTGGTATAGAAAATTTAGTAGTTACTGAGTATAAATTGCTTGTTGTTTATAATGGTTTGTCTTCTGGTTGTGCACTTTTAACTGAAAGATTATGCCAGATATTGCAATATCATATGTTTAAAGATTGTATATTAGTAGTAGCTTCATGTAAGCTTACATTGAATTTCACATTTGATGATAAGGAAGGAAATGTGGCATGAACATAGTAAGTTTGTTTAAAAAATGTGTTGACTTAGAAAAGGTTCATGTGTCATTCTGTCTGGACCTTGTCTTGTATTTCTCATTGATCTTCTCTTATCCACTTTTTGAGTTTAAGTTTTTTTGAGGATATATTGTAATCTAAATGCAGAACTTGCTGTTGGTAACATTGTGAGGCGCGTTTTACATATTATTAGGGAGGAGGATGCATCCCTAACTACTGCTGCTATTGGCGGGTTAAGTATATCTGCTGGAAGTGATGATGAAGATGAAAGGGAGAATGACGATCATCCAGTTTTATCTGCTGCTGCTGTGGCTGCTGCTGCCAGGAGCACATTGAGGGCACCTTCCCTGCAGACTCTCCTTGAGGATTTGCCACACTCAACAGCTGTTCCTCATACATCTTCTTCCGGAGGAGATTCTGAAGGAAAAAGTAAATGTAAGCTTTGAAGTCATCTTTAGTCACTGAAATGCTTTCTAACCAAAACATCTTTCTTATCAACCCACAGTGACTTATCCCAAAAAAAGTAAAGCCTATGAACGGATGAACCAACAATGATTAAAAAGGGATCTTTATTTTTATAGTTTCTACAAGATTAGAATTTTGTTGCTGCTGCCAATGTCTACTGCATGTTGGTGTTTGAGAATGTGTAAGCACTTTATAGTATTCAACTATTGATCAATTGTAGGGTATGGAACTTAGATCATTGATGTAATTTTGGACTTTTGGTAATTCTATAGTTTCACAAGCTGCATGGTAATTTTGTGTTTACTTGACAGCTGCTGATAAGAACTCGCAGACTCGGAAACTGAAGCATAATGTCATTGAGGCTGTTAATGAACTTATCCAAGATATAACCACTTGTCATGAACAGATTGCAGAACAGGCAGTGGAGCATATACATCATAAGTATCTTTCTAACTATTCTTTGTTATTGCTACATTAACTCCTACAATGTTTCATATTGCTAGTTAGCATGATCTGCTGTCTTGGTATACAATAAGTTACCTAGCCTATAGCTTACCTGGCTTTTGTTGTTGACAACAATGTCAATGTGCAATCTGGCACTATTGGTTAACATCAACAACTACTTATTGTCATTATTATTATTATATTAATTTCTTGTTTGCACACATAATTTCAAACCCTCATGGCCAATCCTTTCTCCTCTTTTTCAGTGAGGTAATCTTGACTTTAGGCAGCTCAAGAACAGTAATGGAATTTCTATGTGCTGCAAAGGAAAAGAAAAGGTCTTTCCGAGTTTTTGTTGCGGAGGGTGCACCAAGGTTGTTAAAGCAGCTTATCAGTTATTATTGAAGGGCCATAACACAGCTTTAATTTCAACTAGTTATTCCCAGTTTATTTTTCATCAACTAATTGCTTTTTATCTCCTTGGCTAATTAAGATATCAGGGGCATGCTCTTGCAAAAGACTTGGTTGCAAGGGGGCTGCAGACCACTGTCATTACAGATTCTGCTGTTTTTGCAATGATTTCTAGAGTGAATATGGTATGGCACTGCAATTCCTCGTAATAACCAAGTTGGCTCTCATCCCAATATCCTCCTTGGCTAAATTTGAACATTTCTTGCTTGAAGGTTATAGTAGGAGCTCATGCTGTCATGGCCAACGGGGGAGTTATAGCACCAGTAGGGATGAATATGGTGGCCCTAGCAGCCCAAAGGCATGCTGTTCCTTTTGTTGTACTTGCAGGCGTTCACAAGGTATTTTGCACCAGTGGAGCTCTAATTCTCCTTCAATCTCTTTAGGGAACAAAATAGACCAACTCCCATTAACCTCGCTATCCATAATACAATATTACACTACACAGAACATGACCTAACTCCACTTCCCTAAATGACAGTTGTGTCCTCTCTATCCACACAATCCCGAAGTGTTGCTAAACGAGCTGAAGTCCCCAGCTGAGCTGTTGGATTTCGGAGAATTCTCAGATTGTCTGGATTTCGGGAGTGGCTCTGGTTCCCCACTTTTACAAGTTGTCAATCCTGCATTCGACTACGTGCCACCAAATCTAGTCAGTTTGTTCATAACAGACACGTAAGTTATCCTAACCCATTGTGCTTACCCGTGGATTGTCCAATGTATGGCATACTAATAAACCACTGTGCGGTTATTTACAGAGGTGGGCATAATCCTTCATACATTTACCGTCTCATTGCTGACTATTACTCTGCCGATGACTTGGTGGTGCAACAAAGAGCAGCGTCTTAATGGTGTATTTTCTTTCTGTTATCCTACGCACCCTGGGTACCATGATAATCTTTTATGTGTTTCAGTGCCCCTTTCACTGACCACATTTTGATTTCAACACTTTCTGCTTGATTTTCAACAATTTTTTTCTTGTGGGTAATAGATCAATGAAGCATATGCGAATACCATTCTGGCCTGCAGGGTTCATATTATAGTACTAGACTAGATACACATGGTTTTTGGGTATGTAGCTATTATTGATGAAGTAGAATGGTACTACTGATTGGCCTTGATTATGAATTCAAACACCATTAATTTTTATTTTTATTGTTGGGTGACACGGTTAATCCACAACCACTATATGAGGAGGATATGCACTGGATAAATCATGCATTGTGATTCTAGTCGGCAAAAACAAGGGTAAATCAATTTTGTCCATAATTGATCGTCTCAAACCAAACAAAACTTCGATCAGCTGATGACTTCTTGCCTCGATTAATCATAAATCATAATCATACCATGCTTGTATGTCCATAATTGATTGTCTCAAACCAAACTTCTTGCCTCGATCAATCATAAACCATAATCATATCATGCTTGTATGTCTCACTGAAAAGCTCGGGGTTATGCTTACGCTCATCACACAACCTTGCATAACTGCACTCGTTAAATTTCTATAGCCATTTTTGTTTAAATTCATTCATCAAAGAAAATGTTACTTGTACTCTCTAATTCTACTTTCACTTAAACATAAAACTTTGATGTAAACATTTTGTTTAGGACAAATAGAATAGAATACGTATAGTATAACTTATCAATGTTGCCCATAGCCAATAGCCATTTTTGTTTAAATTCAATGAATCCAAATGCAGATAGATGGTTGAGTATTCTGCAATATGCAGTGGCCTTTATAATTTATATGGAGGAGTTGCCTCAGTAAAGACGATGAAGTTGTGTGAGACTCATGTTCTCATCAAGATCACTCTACCGTTCTTTCTCCCAAACCGCCGTCGCAGATCAAATCTTAGCCGCGATCATTCAAAACCGGCCGTTAAACGCCATCCTCCGGGCTTCAACACCTGCTTGGAGTGTGGAAACGGTTTCTGAGGTTCTACGCTCCATCCCCAGATTCCTTTTCCAGTCACCGAGGTCCATTGGCCGCCAGGAGGGCTTCCGCCATCGCTCCCCTCTGAAACAAAGAAATCTCAGAGAAGAATCCGACAAGGCTCGCCGTGGAAAACTCGTTCTCGGTCCGGCGGCTTACAGGGACCCCGAGAAAGTGCAGCTAGGGCTGGAGAAAGCATTGGAATTTTTCGATTGGGTTGAAACCAGTTGCGGTTTTACTCACAATGAGCTCACTTGCAGAGAGATGGGTGTTGTTCTTGCGAAAGGTGGAGGTAGATTGAAACTCCTCCTGGATTTCCTCAAGAAAATGTCGAAAAGAGGGCTTGTCACCACACCGACCATTACCTGTTTGATAAAAGTCCTAGGAGAGGAAGGGCTGGTTAATGAGGCACTTTTCACCTTTTACAGGATGAAACAGTTTCACTGCAGACCTGATGTCCATGCTTATAACACTGTCATATATGCCCTTTGTAGAGTTGGGAACTTCAAGAAAGCCAAGTTTTTACTGGAACAAATGGAGTTGCCAGGGTTTAGCTGCCCACCTGATACATTCACTTACACTGTTCTCATCAGTTCCTTTTGCAGATATGCCATGGAAACTGGATGCAGGAAAGCCATCAGGAGGAGAATGTGGGAAGCAAACCACATGTTTCGTCTCATGCTGTTCAAGGGATTCGTTCCCGATGTTGTGACCTACAACAGCTTGATCAGTGGGTGCTGCAAAACCTTCAGAATCGGGAGGGCGTTGGAGCTGTTAGAGGATATGGAGAAAAGGGGTTGTACCCCTAACCGGGTTACATACAATTCTTTCATTAGATATTACAGTGCAGTGAATGAGACTGATAAAGCTATGGAGATGATGAGAAGAATGCAGGAAGGGAATCATGGTGTAGCAACTAATAGTTCTTACACACCTGTAATTCATGCCCTGTGTGAGGCAGGAAGGGCAGTGGAGGCATGGGATTTGCTTGTTGAGTTGGTGCAAGGAGGATCAATTCCAAGGGAATATACTTATGCTTTGGTTTGTAAGGCATTAGAAACTGCAGGAGAAATGCAGCTCTTAGATGGCAGATTGTGTTCTAGAGTGGAAGAAGGTATACAGTGCAGAATTGAACAAGCAAAGAAAGTGAAGCCTTTGTTTAGCCGGAAAGATGTGTTGTGACATTTGTTACATAGTTTTGTGCAGTCTTTGGTGCCCAAAAGCACCATAATAATATATAGAGAAATTAGTGTTTTAGTTTGGTTTTGGTCTCTTGATTGTTAACGAGGTGGCAATTTTGATTACTTTACTCTTTTCACGAGAAAGTTTATCCAAACATAGGGAGATGGTTTAAAGTTTATCCAAACATAGGGAGATGGTTTATCCGTGGTTTGGTTCAATTTTATGTGAGAACGGTCTATTGATTGTCTTGGTCTGAAACGATCTTCTATGAGCAATTAAGACTGGTTTACTTAATCTTAAAGTCAGGTACACTTCACTTAGAAAGCAATCTAAACTAATTTACTTCCTTGTACTCTTATTGCAATCTATACAAATTTCACCCAGAATGCAGACTATCACAATGTTTTTCACTTCAATGTGTTAGTTCATGTCATGTCTTCAATCCATCAAAATATACAGTGCTTACATTTCAGTGAACGGTTTTCATGAACTTGCATTAAATTATTTCTACTAATTATACAACAATGTTAAATTACAACCAGCTTAACAAGCTAGAAGAACAGAGAAGGGGAGAAAATATGGGATAAAGAAATTTGCATCTAACCAACTACTACTTCACCAGATGGTGCTTGAGGAGTACTACTGCCATCTTGCTCTACATTGAACCAGAAGAAAAGGGATGTTCGACTATATATGACCCGGACTTGCTGCAATGTAAGTGTACCACTTGTAAGAACAGCCTTGGCACCTCCTTCAATTCGTGTTCGCAAAACTGAAACACTATCAGCGTTAGTCTTCAGTGTAGTAGGGAGGTCTCTCGGAGAACTGGCAGTGCTTACGATTGCGTAGGACAGATGGTCCAATGGGTTCGACTCACACTGAAGAATACACCCATCGATTGTCAATCTTCCACTCCGATGAAGCAAGCAGCAGCCAAGCTCTGCCCTCACAGTAAGGTTGGCTAGTTTGCATGTGGACAAGAACTCCAATGCACTGGAGAAACAAAAGAAGAAACGTGGAAACAGGTTCACAAGAGAAGACACAGACTCAATGACCCGCATGACATATTCTGCTATGTTAATGAAGATTTCGCAAACCTGTCTGAACCACGGGAGCAAGTAAGTATTGTATCATCAGGAATTTCACCTGCACCAATCTGTAGAACAAAGTTGAAGCAACAAAAGGAAAATACTATATGAACGGAAATTCCTTTCCTTTCTATTCTATATGGATCAAGATACCACTTGTTTTAGTATTATTCAACGCATTGATGGTTTACTAAATACTATCCAAACCCCTCCCTCCTAAAACAAGAAAAGTGGAGAGAGAAGAGATAAGCCTGCATTTTAGAACACTTCCATTTGTGTAGGTTATAACACATTTATCACAGATGTTTTGATACACTTCAAGCAGTTTCATGAGTTGCAAGATCAACATATATAATGAATTTGAAACAATTAATGGTGATTAGGGGGCTGTTTGATAATACCATTTAATTCATTCAATGCCTCAGGCTTGTATAGGTATAGTTGTTCCACAATGCAAAAGGGGACTACTTAACAATTTGACCATAAAATGCAATAAAAGTAATTTTTGTGATTCTATTCAGATGATACAAATTTGAAATTCCCTAACAGAAATCAAGAAGAAAAACCTTCAATAACAATGCCCAGCACATAAAGTGAGGCTTAAAAAAAAACACTGCTATGCCATGATATAGATTAAGTTCCTCAGTTATTCGCAATATAAATTTAGTTCCTGGGTTCTTAGAGAAGCAGTAGATTTGGTCCCTAAGGCTAGGGAAACAAAAACCCTAGGAAGTAGGAACCAAATTCATCACTTGGGCACTTTGCTAAGAAGTTAGGGACTAAATCTGTTTAAATCAATTACTGAAAATTCTAAATTACCAGGCACAGTGGCTTTTTAATCTGAATATTTGATACGCGATGACTTCCGCCACCAGCAATCAGAATGGTGTCCCCAGGTCTGTACAGCACTCAGCCACCAATCAGACATTAGATTGTTGTGCATATAATTCCATGGAGTAAAATACTTTCAATTGGGGTGCTGCTAACCTTGCAGAAGAGACAGCTGTCTCAATGTTTGGGAAAACCCCAGGTAGAGATAAATCTCTCACGGAACGGTCAACGCGCAGCCAAAGCCGAGGGTGACATGCCAGGAAACGCCATCTGTGGCAAACCAGTGCGGTGTTATACCGATCTGCAAACTCAGCAGCAATTTGTGACAGAAATGATATGCATCTACATTATGAGGTCAGACTAAGTACACACAGTTACTCTATATCCATAGAGTCAAATACAGGAAAGTACCGACACCTCTACTCTAGGGTTTCAAAATTAGGTATTGAGACCGAACGCAAATGTAAATTAACTACACAATTTGAGCATTAAACAAATCATAGTCCATCAAAATAGAGATAGTAAGTGGATTTGCGTAGCTCACTAGCTCAAATGCTCAATTGACGATAATTAAGAGATGAAAACTTCAAAGCTTGTGGTTAACAAAAATTAATGGAAATTGGTGCTTTTCGAGAGTGTGCAGGCATGGAAATGGAGAATTAGTATGCATAGATACCTGGAATAGGAGAAAGGAAGCTGAAGATATGCATGAGACAGCCGTCATCGAGGTTGTTAATATTATGAGGAGTGTAGCAGTAATACGGAGCCGCTTCCAGCTCCGACGCCGCCGTCGTCGGGTGGCTTTCCTTAGAAAGACGTCTCAATTTACGCCGCTCCTCAGCCAACTCCGCCATTCTTCAGAGAAACCTTCTGCCTGCGAGACCGCTGCGACGCCGATCGAGCATCGTAAGTTGCTGTTCTCTCCACGTTATCAACGTGGCGTGATTTCGTGTTCGGTTGAAGACGGTGACGAAGCCAGACAAGGCCCATTATTTGGGCCATAGTTTGAATGGACAACTATGAAGTTTGGGCCGTTTCGATAGAACCTTAACCCAATTCTATTGGTCTTTGTTCAGATTAGCAATTAACTTGGGCAATATGTTAATGGGCTTACATCTTTGAGCTTATATGAATAGTATACTGTCTTCATAAATTTTTACTCAGTGCCAATAACATTGAGTACGATTATATATGATATACTTAATAGTTATATCTTGTAACCGGTCCACCTTGCAAGGTGAACCTAATCCATTTATATATTGAATGTTTGTAATTGAAATTGTGAACATTCAGTATATATAAATTGTGTATTTTAGACTCGAGTTCAAGAGAATAATTTGCTTGATATACTTGTTGTATTAATTACTATTGATATCAATACTAAAAGCATCCAATACAACAAATAAAATTATATACATAATTGCATATAATACTATCGACACTTTATTCCAAAAAAAAAATAATACTATCGACACTGTAAATTTTTCCATCACTAATAAGTCATACACATTATACAATCAAGCAATAAATAAAGAATGCATAAAGCAAAAAGTGCAACTGGAGCAAAAATGCAGAATGGCACCGAGGGAGGGAGGAAAAGGGGGTGGAATGCTCCAAGAATTAAGGAGAGATGTTATCAACAGAAACCTTATAAGTGCACAAATTTAGTCATAGCACATACGAATGAGAGTAGAGAGCAAAAGTAACTTTGAAGGGAAAGTAGAGATACAAAGGCAGGCCTTAATTATTTGAAGTTTAGTAGTACCTTCAACATTTCAGACCTTTCCAACATTATAGAATTATCACTGGTAGTAAATATTTATTCCAAGTCTGGAGTGGATAGTTTCTGGGGAAAACAGGATTAGCACATGAATTGCAGTGCCACCAGATATAACTTGGGGGACTTCTTGCGGACATGGTATGGGGACTCCTAGTATAAATCTACAATCATCTTGAATCTGTATCCAGTTGGCTGACAAGGAAAGGATAGTTCTACATTACTAGTGAATCAGCCCGGAGATAAACAGGTGGGGACATTAACATGACATAGTGATAAAGGAAGGAATTACCCTTGTATTAGGCGGTATATAGCATTGGTTCATATGGTGGAGGGTTCGACCCCTACTACTCCGCTGTCTGCAGCTTCATTGTTTGATGCATTCTCAGAAGCCTCCAAGCAGGGGCTGTTTTGGGGTTGCTCCCCTTCAGGACAGGAACTAGGAGTTTTTACGCCATGAGGAGATATAGCATGATGACTTTCGGAACTCGGGGGCAGATTCCTCGTTGGCAAGCTCAATGAACAAGTTGCTTTGCTTTCATAGTAGAGCTTATCTGAAAGTTGTGACTCAGGCATTTCTGCAACTTTTGGTGATAGGTCCATGGGTTGATGGAAGAGCAAATGAGCAACAGTTCGGTCTATTGGATTAGTTTCAGTCTCTACATTGGGCAGTCTAGCAATCCTGTGAAGTTTCCATAAATAAATAATGAAGTGAGTACATATAGTTGCAGAACTGAGCAGAAAAATAACAATTTCTCTGGACTCACATGGATCACGGTTTTCAACTTTTCATAACAGAACTGCATTTTATCACAAACCTGTTACTATTTATTTCTTCATTGTTGGGAACCATTTCTTTGCTGCCCTTGTTTGTACTGCTTGTGTCATTAGCATGCCGCCTTTGTGCTGCACTTTGAGCCAGTCGAAACAAGCTGTCTCTGATGCAGAGTCTAATGCGGATATCCAGCTGAAGAAACACCATTCGTTTAGTAATGTGTGTGCCTGTAACAAAGAGGCTAGAAGAACTTCTAGTATCTAACATACAACAACCTTTGAGATGATGTCCTGAAGACGATAAAGCACTGATTCCTCCATTGAACGATCTTCAACTGCAATGCCAACTGTGTTGGAATCATTCTGTTCCAAAGGTGAGTTTGGGTCTAGAGTGGGAATAGTGCAAAGGCTTTCTTCAACTTCAGCATTCCCTCCTTCCGTCATAGAATGGTCTGTAGATAAGACTTGATTGCCAAACTGCTGCTGCTGCCGCTGGATTGCAAGCATTGCCCTCATCTGCTGCCGCCTCCTTAATTTTTCAATTTTCTCCTGAGGCGTCATCATCAAACTTTTTGAAGGTGCATCAGATGACTTGTTTAGAGTATTTATACTCCTAGGAGAAGCATCATAGCCTGAAGTGATAGATTGATGACAACCCTGACCAGCATGGAACTGTGTTAAAGCAGGCATGGGATACTGATTTGAAAAATCCCCAGACACAGGAGAAGCTAACATGTGGCCAGGATATTGCTTATACTGCAAAGACTGAGGTACTTGAAGATGCCTTGGCTGAGGAATGCCAACAGGTGGACAATGCTGGTTCACTGATATGTAGTGGCTATTTAGTTGGTTCATGGACGACGACCAAGATCCGCATATATCCTGCAGCTGACTGATTTGACTCTGTTCTTCTGATTTAATTCGACCTTTCAATGGTCTCTTTTGCAAGTTCTCCTGTACACATGAAATGAACTAGAGCAACACTCTGATGTTCAAAAACAAAAATTGCAATGGACATAATGGTATGCAACAGCTGCATGTATACTTTAATGTAGTATACTAGTATTTGTTTTTTTTTTTTTGGTTTGATCTTTGATGTGCTAATGTGTTACTCCGTATATGAAACCATAAAACCATAGATCAACCATAACTGCAATCACCTTTTGCAGACATGAATATGATGAACCAGGTAAATTTTGTACTTAAACCCAGTAAAAAAACTTACCAAACTAACAAGAGGGAAGGGTAAAAGAGATTCCATAATTTCTATTAATAAAAGAAGCTACTAAATGTATTAGCTCATTCTTGTAGGCATTATGCAAAGTGAAGGGGAAAAAGAAAATACCTTGCCTGTGGGTTGATTAGGTATTCCAGCCATTCCAGTGTCAAGCTGCAAACTGAATGCTGGGGGTTTCCCAACCATCTCCAAAGCTGTCTGTCAAAATCAATGCATGAGTGAGAATTGACTCTTAGATTTAGAGTGGGAAAAAAAACTGAATGGATATAGAAAAGAATGCATTTATAAGCTGGAACTTTAGAAATTTGCTTTAAAATAACAGCATATCCTTTGCTTGCACCTTTTCCTTCATAATGGGAAAATTTTTGCCTCCAGCATATGCATGTAAAGTCTCTGAAACATTTGGTGTGATATTATTCACTTCACCATAGGCTCTGGCAAAAGGCTGGTTACGGTCTAGCATGTATTCTGCTTTAGTCTCAAATTTTTCTGATGTACTTCTGAGAGCTCCTAGGCCCAAACTTGGAGAGTCAATAGACATGGGAATAGATTTATCAGGACTGCTTGTAAGATCCTTGGAAGATGGCCATAGTTCCTCGGTATTAGAAAGGCTTGTATGTCCAAATATTGGATCGTCATTGCTGCAAAATATCACTTGTGAGGATATTGGGTCAGATGAAGAACATCAAATGCAAGCTGACATAACCAAATATAGTCCATGCTCAGTTGGCACCAGATGATAAGGAAAGAAGACTCTCAAGTTGTATCATCTTCAAGTATTGTTAATATTGAAAAGCAGAAGATGGAGAATTCAAATATCATCTTACTAATTTAGTACAGCAATCATACTGTATGTAAAAGGAGAGGCCAAAGTTAAATGGCTTGATCAGTTTAATTGCATTATTCATTTTAACAGTTACTCTGTATTTCAGAAATCAAATGTATATAATTCCTATTTCGATCAAATGCTGAAAGGATTGCTGATTTGCTGATGTAGAAAATAAGATGGAATCAAGCATTACACAAGCATAGAGAAATTTCTAACAACGGTTTTTTTTATAACTCCACCTTCTACAGTTATATAAACAGGTGTTCAGTGGCCATGCAGCAGTGGTAAATGAGATCAGTACTTTATATAAGCAAAGTATAATTTGAAGAAGATTAAGGGCAAGCATTTTCCATAACAAAAATATTTAGATTCTCCATTACCTAAAGATCTTATCGAGGTCATCAAAACTTCCTATATTATCCCAACCATAATCAATAAAGTCGCTTTGCTCCCCATCCACTTGCTGCTTTTGAAAAATCTCAGAATTGATTCCTGGTTGAGCCGTCCCATCTGCTAAAAGCATCTAAAGTAAAATGAAAACAATAAAGAAATTTTGAAGTGTTTACTCTAGAAAAGAAAGATGTTGCACCTTCATGTTTGGAAATTTCTGTTACATCATTAGTTGTTTCTTTGCATGAGGAACCTTGATCCATTTTCGTAGTGTTTGATAAGGATAGGTCGGGCCACGAGTCCTTACCAAATGCCAGCGCAGGAAGAGCTTCATCCGTTGCATGTTTGGAGCTGCTTTCTAACTTAATATCAAAACCACTTTTGAGTGCAGGTTTCTTCTGATCACCCGGCTTAGCATTTGAGGCTTCAAGATCCCATTCCTCCTTGACACTATCCCCGCGTGAAGCTGGAGGTTTTCCATCACTTTCATCTGGATATGGAACTATATGATCATCACTTTCCCCAGTCTCACCCCATATTATATTTGTTAACTGATTAAAAACAAAATGAAGAATTGTTACAAATAACCATCTGTAGGTAAATATACAGAAGATAGAATGGGCATTGTCCAAATTGCTGTCTAGCACACACTAGCATGCACATGCAAAAGTACAAGCATGACAGCAGGAAAAAAAAACGTGCAGAAAACTATCATCTTATTTTTCTTTATAGCATTTAGAGGCTGAATCTTGGAATTTGGACTACAAAATTGGATTCAGATTTCAGAGCATCAGAATCAGCAGGGAATAGAGTTTTGAAAGTTTGAAGATGTAGGGAATGGAGATTTGAACATCTGAAGCCACCACCAAGGGGCCAACCAAATAACCAATAATGCAGAAGCTATATGTCTTTAGCAAGTAGTAAAATAACATGGGATAAAGAGAGAAGACAGAAAACAAGATAGATAGCATGATGGAATTATTAAAACAGCTTATAAGTCTATAAGCAATAAGAGTCTAATCACTTTGTGGCATGTTAGTCATAAGGCTTGGCTCTTCAACTAACCTGATGACTCTTGAATTCACAGAATGTGATAAATAAGCAAATCTGACAAGTATTACTTTTGTAGCATGAAGAAATGAGGAAAAATAGCTATTGCAAATGGTTGCTACAAACCGATAAACTAATATAGAGTTCTGAATGTATTTGAAAGTAGAACTTCGTATATGCAGAATAGAATAGAAAACAAGATTTCCATACTTGTGAACCATCAAGCAGAGTCTTGAGCATATTATCAAGTCAGCCACGGAGGTTATAGAAATGAAAGATCACAACTAAGCCAAGATAAAGTTTCATATTGTGAAACATCTAGCAGTCTTGGCAATACTATCAAAAGTTTCAAGTGAAGTATGCTACATGGTTTTGTCCCAGCTACACTGCATAGAACCTATGCACTATGCTCTAGTTCACTGACCAGGGCAACAAAATTGATGTAGAGTTCTATAATGTGATCTAAACTATGACCAGGGAAGATAAACCTAACTATGGATAGGAAGCAGGAACAGCAATGCATAAAAAAACATACTTGGACTAAGAAATGAGAGAAGAAAGAACCTTGACTATCCAACTTAAGTGGTACATTTCTCTTTTGAGGTACAGTTCTATGATATGATATAAACTATGACCAGGGAGGATACTCGCAAAATATGAGTAGGAAGCAGGAACTGCAATACATAAAAAACCACTTGAACTAAGAAATAAGAGAAGCCCCAACTACTATGTAGTGTGATACAGGATCGAACACAAAATAGTGAGGGCATTGATTCTATGGGCTGAAAAAGATTGAGAAATTATTAAAAAAAAAAAAAAAAAAAAAAAAAGCGGTCACAAAATCAAACCACAGTGGTGGAGACATTGATTCTTTGGGCAGGAAAAGATTGAGAAAGTATAGAGCATATACTACTTGTAAAGAATTATGACTGTTTAAAAAAAAATAAGAGAAGCAAAAAATTAGACTATCCAATTTAAATGATACAATTCTCTTTTTGAGAGCTTGAAATGCTCTCCTCAATCTGTAGCATCCATAAGCTCTCAAGTTGCATACTGTAATTCTGTAGTGAAACTGGTTTCCATTAACACCATATACAGATGTACTTATGATGACTTGCCAAATTAATCCTAAATCCTAAACTTAATTGCTACAATTCCGTTTCATAATTTTCTCCGAGAGCTAAAACATCAAATAAATATTAAATATAACAGGCTAAAAGATGGATAGTTCGCGAAACAGCCTCTGATTTTCTTCTTTCTTTTCTTTTTTTTTTTTTGGTGACTTATTTACCTTTCATCCAATCGAATCGAAACTTCGTAAGCAAAGCAAGATTTTCGCAAATGCAAAAATGTATAAAATATAAAATCTAAATAAAATAAATAAAAAAAAAAAAAGGGAGAGATAGTGCGAGAGAAAGAGGGAGAGTACCTCTTCGTCGTTCCAATCAAACATAGCTGAAAAAGAAAAAATGAAAAAAACTCCAACTCCAAAGCGACAGTCTCCGACGTAACGCTCCGGAATTAGCCTGAGCATCGCCAAATCGCGGCTGCTCAGGTCACTCCAGATACGACTCCGCTCGACTGCATCGATTCCTCAGGGATTTTACAGCAGACAATCACGGTAATTTTTCCGATAACTGTCCTCGCCGGGGATTTAGCTTGCAGAGCAGATGGCTTCTCGGATGGGCGACAACACAGAGTAGAGAGAGAAAGTGTAGAGAGAGAAACAAAGGGAGGGGACTTTGGGAGGAACGGTTTGAGAGTGGGCGTGGGTCCCAAGTCCACGTGAGGAGCGAGGTTTTGTAGTTTATGGCCTGCCATACTGCCACGTGTGAAGAAGCGTATCTAATTTGTGTGGCTGAAAGCACCAGATCTATTGCTAGGCTGTTATTGGTTTGGACAGATTCGAAATTTTTGAAAATTGAAAGGAGACCCCCTCTACTTTTGTTTACCTAATTTTCTCCCCTCATATTTTATGGTTGACCAAACACCTCTTGTGGATTTTTCACTTTAATTTTCTTCATTTTCTTGCTTAAATATTTTTGTATCCAACAAAATAAAAGAATATAAATAAAATTATATTTCATGATTGTAACCATAAAGGCAAATTAAGACTTCCCATTGCAAAAGCTAATGAATAATATATCAACCTATAAAATAAATTACTATTTTGTCAACCATATAATCATCACAGTTAACTTCTGTCAATTATCAATTTTGTTTAATCTTTTTGGAAAGTTAGGAGTATGTAGGTCAACAAATTTCATGATTAATCTTTTTCACCAGTTATTAGAGAATGAGTAATTATGGGTATTATGTTTGGGGTTCAAATTAGACGTATAGAATGACTAAGAGCAAGTGTGTAATTAATCAAAAGTTGGAGGGTGGGAAACCAAATTTCGAGAAGGGCGGTCCGGCTTGACGTCGTTTTGTGGCTAGTGTTGATTCAAGAGTCCCTTCGTAGGACCCATCAAAACACCGACTTGCAAGTTGTCAAACAACTACTAAGCACTATCCTAATACAAAGTACACCTTAATCAACTTTAAATAGGTGGGTTTGTGTTTCACATGTTTAACAAACCTATTATTCCTCCTATAGTCATATGTCATCAACAAACGTACAAAACAAATGGATTTTAAACCTGTCATGCTTTTAACTCTTATTCTATAAAAAAAATTCACAATAATCAAATCAAACATTTAACTTGTGGTCTAGTGACACTCAGTTGCACTCCCATATAGAATAAGGTGAGTTCTAGCCTCTGCTTTAGTAAGTTGAGAATTAAGGTGCTAGCAGAGATTAATCGGGTAAACCTGGACCGTAACACGATATAATGATTGAATTATGACGTCGTAAAATTTTTTGGGTCTTCTAAATGGGCCTACTGATCATTGGACTCATTTGGGCTAGTGGATACTAGTGTGATATGGGCCTATATTGTTGTTATTCCCATTTCTTAATTCTTATATTCTATTGTCTCCTCCTCTCCACTCTCCCCCTTTCCTTAGTTCCACACTCTTCACTTTCCTCCTCTTATATTCCTTATTAGTTTTGTGAGCATAAATATAATATAAACCATAAATGTGCAGTCTAACTATCAAATCAGCTTAAGCTTTTAGTTGGATGGAGCACATGCTTCAATTAGTTTCTTCGGCTCCTCCACCATTTTCCACATTAGCGGCATCATATCAGAGCAGCCAACGACACTCATTCTGTATTGTTTTCATTTTCAGACCTTACCGGTCTCTTAACAAGAATGATGGGAGAAAGTCAAGCGTCTTAGGAAACTCGATCTTGACTGTATGTTGTGGTTAATTATGAAGTCAAGGTTTCTAGATGCCTTAACACACGTGGTTCGCTTAGCTAGCTAGCTAGCTAGCTATTCTGCTGCAAATTTGAGTCTGGGGTTAATTTAATGCAGGAAGCCGTGTGGCGCCCACCTTGCCAGACAAAATTTTTGTCATTTAAACTGTATATGTGTTTGTCATTTGCGTGGATAAGGTTTGGAGATTGAGGTTTCCTTACATGGTTGTCGTTCATTTGTTGGAGGGAAATATATATATATATATATATATATATATATATATATATATATATATATATATGTG